>NW_018238919.1:12149-37012 GCF_001263595.1 Phalaenopsis equestris | reverse complement strand
AATATATTTTGTAGATTTTGGATGCCGAGAGTTATCATTATTGATGGGGGATGTCATTTTAGAAATGCCATATTGGAGAAGTTATTAAAGAAATATCATATAAATCATAGGATTTCTACTGCTTATCATCCTGAGATAAGTGGTTTGGCTGAATTATCCAATCGGGAAATTAAAAGAATTATTGAAAAATCTGTGAATCCAATAAATATGAATTGGCTTTGTGGGCTTATAAGACTGCATACAGAACTCCTATAGGAATGTCCCCATATAGGCTAATATTTACGAAAGCTTGTCACTTACCAGTTGAACTTGAGCATAAGGCATATTGGGTGATTAAAGAGTTTAATTATAATTTAAAATATGTTTTTGAGAAAAGATTGTTATGATTAAATGAGCTTGAAGAGATAAGAAATGAATCTTATGAGAGTGCCAAGATTTATAAAGAAAAGATAAAAATGTGGCATGATCGAAAGATTCTTACTAAAAATTTTCAACCAAGGCAAAAGTTTTTCTATATAATGCAAGGTTAAGATTATTTCTAGGCAAACTTAACTCCAGGTGGATGGGCCCATTTATTGTGATAAAAGTTTATCCTTATGGAGACATAAAACCAAGCGCTTTGTGGGAGACAACCCATAGTTATCAGAGTGTTTTTATTTTGATTGTTGTTTTGTGTGTGATTAAGAAAATTGGGGTAGTATTTTTTAAACTATTATGTGTTTGTAAAGATTTTAAGACTATTTAGTGACCAAGATATGTTACAATGAGAATTTGGATGTTAAGTTGACTAGTGTAAAAATGTGCACAGGCGCTTAAGCGCGACAGTTTAAACACATGTGCAAAATTAATATTCTAGAAGGTTTAACTGCCAATTAGTTTGTAAAAATGTGTCAAGGCAGTTTTTAAACATGTCTAGGAGTTATTAGAAAGATTTAGGCTTATAAATAGAAGGGTTTTGTGAAGGAATGTCACCCTAGATAATTTCTAGCCCTAAAAGTCTAAGAGAAAGTGAGGTTTAGAGAAAAGGTCTTCAAGGGAGATGGATTTGAAAAAGAAGGAAAAAACCATGAGGAAGAGGTTCATTAGTCAAAGTGTACAAGACATGTATAACAGTTTCTTAGCCATTAGTATTGAAGAGATATCAGAGAAGATCAACAAAACTGATAAATACTATGGCTTTATTAGAGACCAAGGTACTTGAGCTGCATGCACATCTAGAGCAAATTGGATGGCAATTAAAGATACAATTTAGCCACAGGCGATGTTCATAAAGCAGAAGTGGATTGAAGAAGATAGTACCAGAGCTCGCCAACACCGTCCATTTTATCAACTCTATATTCCTGGAGAGACTAATGAAAGAAAGAAATTTGTTCCTTCAAATGAAGAATGGAATTAAGTTTAGTGTTAGAATTTTTTGTGTTAGAAGTTGTTGTTTTAAAGTGGTTTAGTCTTTAAGTCTTGTTTTTAGTATTTATGACTTCTTATATGTGTTTAATTGTTAAATGATTGTTGTGTATTTGTATTTAGGAAAATTTTCTCATCCAAAACTATTTGCAGTGAGATTAAGTGTTTAAAAATATTTGTACTTGTTTGTGAATTAATATAAGTATGTTTGTGTGAAAATTTGCATTATTTTTAGCGTTGAATTAAAATAGTTATTATGGAGAATTTTGAGAGAGAGGGGAGTTATAGAAAATTAAAAACAGTCGTTTAAGTGTATTGAGACCATTTAGAGGTGGTTTACTCAGGCAAATAGTGCATTTTAATTTAATTTGAAAATTTTAAAAATCATGCACTGGCGCTTAAGCGCCACATCTATCGCTTAAGAGCGAGCCAACCTAAGAGGCAGGCGCCTAAGCACCATTTTACTGCGCTTAAGCACCGTTTCATGAAAATTGGTTCGTGAAAGGTTAAAAGTGAATTTTCAGCCCGACAATCACAATTTTTAATGCCACTGTCACCTTCAATCTCTCGAGTTCCCGATTTTTGAGGGCTTGAGCACATCTAAAGTGAAGATTTCTTCGTAGAATCAAGTGAAATTTGCTAGATCCAAGTTCCTTGAGGTAAGATCTTTACTTTTATGTAAAAAATTTAGATTTTCACTATGTATTTTGAGCACATTTGGAGAAATTCAAAAATTCATTATTCATGGTGAAAAATGAGAAAAAAAATCTATGGAAATTGCATGGGAGGTGTATTTTATACTTTGGAAGTTTAGTTTAGTAATTTAGACTTGATTTTTGAAGTTATTTTTGGAATTTATAAAATTTGTAGAATGACACCAAGAATGAAGAGGAGGAAAGGAAAGAGCCCTTTTGATTCAAGTAAATTTATTAGTTCAAAAGCTCAGGATTTGTACAGTGATGTGTTGCAATCACGGAAACTAATTCAGGAGCGGTGTTTTAGGAATCGAGGTTGAGACGTAGAGGATTTGATCGTTCACCGAAAGTGGGAACGATTCTACTGTTTCTCTACTGTGACGGTTGTTTCTGTTATTAGGGAGTTCTATGCTAACCTCTCTGAGACTGAAGACAATAGAGTCATTATTCGAGGAAAAGTTGGTACCTTTTTCACCGGAGATAATCAACTTATTTTATCAACTGCCACCTGATACGTTATATTTTTATGCAAATTATAGTCCAACTGAAGGGAAGTTAAACAACATTATTTCTTACTTGACTGTTGGAATAGAAATTAGGAAGATCACTAATGAGAGGAGAGTCAACTTCCCAACTTCAAAGTTATGTGCACCTTCGAAGGCCTGAAACTATTTTATTTCTGCTCCTCTGCTACCAATAAATCATCTCAAAAAAATGATTAGAGAGAGAGCAACGTTAAATTATTATATCTAGGAATGAAAGCTCATCAACATAGGAGCTTTACTTTATCAGACTATCATCAGTTATGCCACTGCCATACTACTGCAGGCTGGAGTTAAATATGTGAGCAGGCTGGAGTTAAATATGAAAGCTGGGAGGAAGTGTTGTTACCTCTAAATCCCATCACTAAGTTGAATGTGAAGACTTATTCTGATTTAAATATGCCACTGCCATACTACTGCAGGTTTGGGATTTGCTTCCTTGATCTTTTCTTTATGTGAGCAGGCTGTAGTTAAATATGATAGCTGAGAGGAAGTGTTGTTACCTCTAAAGCCCATCACTAAGTTGAATGTGAAGACTTATTCTGAGTATTCTTATTTTGGTTGGAGAGGAGGATTTTCTAGATGTTATGGAATGGAGACGTTTGCTACTTCTACCTCTGCTGCTTCTACATCTAGACCATCTACCTCTCATGCTTCTACATCTAGAGGTGAGTCTACTGAGACCCAAGATCAATTATTGCAGTAGATGATGGATAATATTAATTTTATCGCTGATAAAGTTCAAGAACTTAGAGTGTTTTGCAGAGCATACTAATATGTATAGTCGGAGAAAGAGTGATTATAAAGAGAAATTTCACTCATCTCTGGAGAACCTAATTAAGGGTGACCCAGGAGTGCAATTTCCTCCATATCCTGGATATCCTGATTTTGAGCTTGCAGAAAAGTGGTATAGCGGTGATTTAGAAGATGAGGAGTAGATTTGAGAGAATTTTTATTTTTGAAATATGTGTTAGATTATGTGATTTGGACTTGAAATTTGTGATGTGTTGTTAATTTTTATGTTGTGGACTATGTGGTGTGGTACTGCTACATTTGCATCTTTGTGATGATATGTACTATGTATTGTGTTTTGAACTTTTGTATTTTATTGCTATTGTGATGTTTGTGTTAGTTAGTAGTTTTTTTTAAAATTTTAGAGTAGTAAGTATTGTGAGTTTTGTGATTTAGTTAGTTTAGAAATTAACTTAATTCTATATCTTCTGAAAATATGTAAATCTTGTTAACTTAGGTCTTAAATATTAAATTTCAGAAATTGCTATTCTGTATTTTTTTTATCATGTTTGTGAGATTGTTTTTATGTTGAGATTGTGAAGTCAAGTTAATGTGTTAGTTTGCTTTTATCTTTATATACCCACTGTTTAAAGTTTATTGAATCTCTACATGTTGAATTGAAATAAAAATACTAAAAAATTTGATCAAAATTAATTTTACTCCTATTTTTAGTTTTATACTTGTATCATTAATGTATAAAAATTCCTGTTAGCAGTTATTTTAATTTTGATTCCTCTTATAAATACGGATGCTAAA
Source organism: Phalaenopsis equestris (assembly GCF_001263595.1). Taxonomy (NCBI): domain Eukaryota; kingdom Viridiplantae; phylum Streptophyta; class Magnoliopsida; order Asparagales; family Orchidaceae; genus Phalaenopsis; species Phalaenopsis equestris. The sequence continues at coordinate 32,823 of NW_018238919.1, read as the reverse complement.
CTATTTAATCTGTTAAAAATTTAAGTTTGGGGGGGGGAGATGAAAAATATTTTTAAAACTTGAATTTTATTTGTTCTCAAATTAACTACAAGTGAATTTGATTTGAAAAGAAAAATTGATCATGTATATGAAGTTGTATTAGGGAAGTAAATTTTTGATTTAAGAAATGAGTAAGAGAATTTAGTTGAAATTTTGAGTAATGAAGAAAAACTTTAAAAGTTGTGTAGAAAATGAATAATATAAGTAACTATCTTTAGTAAGAAACATTATATTTTTGAAAATTTTTTAAATATAGACTTTAATTTTTCATACTTAAATTTCTTTATTAAAAATAATTTTCAAAGCTATTTTTATATTTATAAGTAAAAGTTTTGTATCAAGACTCTGCTTTAGGAATAGTAATCCTTGCCTAAAAAAAAGAAAAAGAAAAGAAAAAAGAAAAAGAAAAGAGAAAAGAAAAAGAAAAAGAAAACAAGAAGAAGAAGAAGAAGAAAAAGTGAGGGAGGAAAAGCTTGAGGATTAGTGCCTAATCAAAAATTGGTTCTACATTTGATCTTTTTAAACTATAAGACTTGAGAAAATCTTAAGCTTATAGATATAATATAGCAAGTAAAATTATTTTTAATAAAAATTTTTAAGTGGAGATAATAAAAAAACTAATTTCTAAATTTAGAAGACTTACAATATTTCTATATTAGATAGGAACTCATATTTTCATCTGTCTTAACATTAAAATTTCTAAACTTTAAGTTGGCCTCATTTAGTTGGCCTCATTTACTGAATATAAATCTAAATTTTAGTAACTGCTAAAGAAACTCATATACATATCATACATTTTAACTGCTAAAGAAACTCATATACATATCATACATTTTTAGTTTTAAAGAAACTCATATACATATCATACATATCTAGTCTTAAAGATTGAAGTGTCACTTGAGAATATTAAACTTTTTAAGTTTAGGGGATTTCGATACGCCTAAAATATATAGTATTTTCAAACATATTTTTATACCTATATTTGAGATATTGCGCTTTAATGGAAGGTATTTTTGTGTTTTTCTTTTAGGTACAGGTAAAAAGGTGAAAAATGCTTAAAGCAGTGAAAAAGGATCAAATTTGGAGCAAATAAGTGAAGAATGTGCAAAAGTGTTTTGGCGCCTAAGCGCCAGATCCAACGCTTAAGCGTCGGTTAAATAAAGAAGGCCACACCTTAGCGCGAGAGGCCCCACGCTGAAGCGCCAGTGACAGTTATTGGACGAGTAAATTTGGTTTTTGCAAATTTTGGTTTTTGTTTTGAGGTACCTATTGAAAATTTGGAAGGGGTTTTTGGGGTGCCTATGGGCTTAATAGGTGTTTACAACCACCATGGATGAAAATTATTGCAAAAGGATACATCTCATGGGGAAATACATTGAATCAATACACATTTTGAAGAGCTACCATGACACCTTTCAAAGAATTATAAAAGAAGGAAGATTGAGACTTTGAAAGGGGTTTAGAAAGTACTGGGAAAGTCTTGAAAGTTCTAAAATTGGGGAGTTAGTTGGAGAGATTTTCAGGCACCATATATTTATACTTTTTATTTTAGTTTTATATTGAGAGTATTGTAAATGAGAAGAGATTCATAAGAACTTCAAGAGTTTGGTTGAGAAGTTGAGATAAGTTTTTATCTTTTGTTTTAGACTACTTTTGGTTTTAATTGAAACTTATTGTTGGTTTAACAATGATTTCTATATTTAAACTAAAGTGTGGCATTATTTTCTCCATGGATTCTGAGTAGTTTTCTTTATCTTTCTTCTTAAAATGATAAGTAATTAAGTGTTGGATGGAAGTTGTGGAGAGTATTGATCTTTAATGTTGGAAAAAGTTGTGATGATTTAAATCCATGTAATTTTTTTACTTCTTGATTTGGAGGAATTATTGCATGCGGACACTGCATGCATCTCTGCATGCAGTGTCCGATCCTGACCGTAGATCACGGTGATATACGGTCAGGATTATTTCCATTTTTTTTAAAAAAATTTTATGGGGCCCACCAAAATACATCGGGACCGTAGATCAGGTGATTTACGGTCCGGATCGAACACCGCACTTAAGCTGCGTGCGGTGCCTGATCTGTATGGAATAATTTTTCCTTGATTTGGCCAATCCAGATGTTAAATTTTTTTATGAGAACATGTAAGAACTGGGCTGGTATTGTCTTAGTCAACAATTGAAAAGAATCACATGAGGTTGTATGAATGAGAATGTAGTTCATATGATTGAGTTCAAATAAATGAAGAAATATTCATTGAAGGGTGTAGAGTTAGAGGACTTTGAAATGACAGGTTAAAGCCCCCCAACTTGGTTTATTATTTTAGGATGCGATACGAGATGTTAGCTCCCATGTGGAGGGAATCGATGGTACTCTAGAGTGAGAGCTAGTATCTTCCCTGCTAGTCGGTCTTCAGAACTATTCAAACTTTACATTAGCCAATGCTCTTTATAGCATCTCTAGTAAAGTTAAAGAATACCATTGCTTCTATTTATCAAAACACAATATGCATATTTCCATAATAGGATTCTTATACTTATTACTGATTCATGATAAGGAGAAAGATATTTTCATATTTAGTTCTTTTCTTCTACAAAAACTCAAGTTATCTTTTTAATTTTGTTGTTTTATTTTCATAATATTAAGATTACCAAAAATATTTAAACTTTCTTTACTGTGAAAACACTTTAATTTAAATAATTATCTTTTAAAAAATAGAAAGTTTTCTAAGAAGTGCATATTGCATATCTTCCCAGTGGGTTCAATATTCAGTTCTTAATAAAAAAGACTTATATTACTTGATAACAATACGTCTACTTGCATAGTATCCAAATATATATAAATTAAAAATTAAATTGTTATTTTCTTCAAGATTAAGTTTTTAGTTTGTGAAATAAAGAAAATATAAGTGAAAAATATAATCAAAATTATTGTTATACTGTTGTATATAAGCAGTTTCGGGATCACGAGCCTATTCAACATCTAGTTCAGAAAGGGTAAAGGAAAAGGATCTTTCCTGGTGGTAGTATTTACTTTTCTATAATATATTCAGATTTGCCATCCAGTGACTTGTCTTGTTGCTATTAATTCATTATTTTCATTTGTTACTACAATCACTCTTCCTTTTTTTGGAACACAGTAAATTGGACTTACCCAAGCACTATCTAAAATAGGGTATATTATTCCTGCATCTAACCATTTTAAAATTTCTTTCTTAACAACTTTTTGCATCATTGGATTTAATCACCTTTGAGGATCAGCTCTTGGTTCATGTTGATCTTCCAATAAAATTCAATGCATTCAAATCAAAGGACTGATTCCCTTAATATCAGCTAATGTTCATCCAAAGAATTTCTTATATCTTTTTAAAGTTTCCAACAAATGTTGTTCTTGCTTATCAGTTAATTATGAGGATACTATAATAGGTGATGTAGATAAATCTCTTAAAAATGTATACTTCAAATGTGTAGGAAGTGTTTTCAGTTTTAGTTTTGAAGGTTTCTCCATAGATGAAATCAAATTCTTATTACTTTCTGTAGGGTCTAATATTTCAAGTTTTTCCTGAACATAATCCAAATCTTCTTTACTCATATCCGTAGATTCATCTTGAATTTTATCCTCATCTTGATATTCCACATATTCCTTTTCAAATTCCCTTTCAAATGTCTTTTTGAAATATTTATGGCTTAGATATTCATTAATATCCATTCTGAAGCATTCAATCTCTTACTCTTTTCATTGTTTTTGCGAAATTAAATGTAACCTCTTGATCACTAACTCTCATAGTTAGTTCTCCTTTCTATACATCTATCAAAGCTCTTGCAGTGGCAAGGAATGGTCCTCCTAAGAAGATAGGAATTTCTTTATCTTCCTCCATATCTAATACAATAAAGTCCACAGGAAAGATAAATTTATCAACTTTTACCAAAACATCTTCTATAAATCCTTTAGGATAGGTAATCAAACGATCAACTAACTGAAGAGTTACAGTTGTAGGTGAAATATCTCCCATACCCAACCTTAACCTTCTGAAAATTGATAACATAACAACATAAGATTAATGTTGGCTCCTAAATCACATAAAGCTTTTCCAAAAAGTCTTTTGCCAATAGCACAAAGAATAGTAAAACATCCAATATCCTTATGTTATTCAGGAAGCATTTTATGAATTATAGCGCTACACTCTTCACTGAGTACAACATTCTCATTATCTACAAACTTAATTTTCTTATTAAGTATATCCTTCATGAACTTCACATAGAATGGGATTTGTTCCAAAGCTTCAACAAATGGAGATCTTAACATTAATTTCCTCAATATTTCTAAAAAATTGAAAATTGATTATCTCTATTTTTCTGCTGCTGCTTCAATCTTTGAGGAAATGGAGGTGTTGGTCTTCCTACAGTTGTTTTCATTGCTTTAATAGGACATTCTGACTCAAAATGAAAATCTTCACCAGTTTTTTCATTTTCCACCTCATCTTTTTCAACTTCAACTTCCACTTCTTTTTTAGCTCTGTTTTCTAATTCTTTTTCACTTCTCAATTGAATAACTTTAATTTACTTTTTGTTTGGATCTTTAGGATTTACTTCAACATTACTAGGCAACGTTCCTAAAGGTTTTTTGCTAAGTGTGGTAGCAATACATCCAAATTGATTTTTCATGTTTCTAATTGCAGGACCTTAACTTTGTAATTGGCTCCCCATTTGCAATATCAATTTTTTAATTGATAAATTTTTCTCTTTACTCTGCAAATTATTAAACCTGGAGGGTTATAAGGTTTATAAGTTGGTTTTCCTTGATTGTTGGAGTTTTCACAGTGTTGTTTCCCCATTGCGGATTTGCAACATAAAAATAATTGTTACCCCAACAAAAGTTTGGATGATTCTTCCAACCTGGATTATAACAATTGGCATAAGTATTATTTAAAAGATTATTTATTGCATTTAAGATCTCACAAGAAGATGGAGATTTTATCATTTGTCTCAATGAGTTTTCCTCAGTCACAGGTGATGTCTGAGAATAATTCATTCCATATTGATCTATCTTCTTTTATATAATAGCTATTTATGTAGCTAACATAGATATTGCATCAAAATGATGAATACTGGCTACTCTTTTTGGATTTACCCTTTCAGAGGGCCATTCAAAAAATATTAATAGCCATCTCTTCAATTAAAGAATTTGCTTCATCGAATGGTTTTAACATTAATGATCCACCACCAGTAGTGTCAATTATCGATCTAAGAGATTCAACCAATCCTTTATAAAAAATTTGAATTATTAACCAATCAAGCAACGCATGGTGTGGACACTTTCTAAGGAGATCTTTAAAACTTTTCCAGGCTTCATAAATTGATTGCCCTTCAAACTGACAAAAAGATGTAATATCATTTCTAAGCTTAGCAGTTTTTAAAGGTGGGGAATATTTAGAAAAAAAAAGTTGTGATAAATCTCCCTAGTTTCTGATAGATCCAGGTGCTAACAAGTTTAACCACATCTTAGCTTTATCCCTTAATCCCTTAGTGAAAAAAATCCCTTAGTGAAAAAAAAAAAATTCTAAGTCTGACGACATCATTTGATACTCCATCATATTTAAAAGTAGCACACAATTCTTAAAAAATTAGTAAGGTGTAAATTAGGATTTTTTATTGGTGTTCCCCTAAACTGATTATTTTGCACCATTTCGATAATAACAAGTTTAAGCTCAAATGAATTAGCAGCTACAATAGGGTTTTGCATACTCAAATGAATTTCATCTACTGTAGGATTAACATAATCTCTTAATGATCTCTAATGATGTTCATTTCCATTTTCAGCATTACATAAATTGCAAGCAATTTTGCTAATTTGATCTATCTCTTAATATTGTTTTCAAATTTTTCTCATAGCTCTTTCTAACTCAAAATTGTAAGATACTAAATTTTAGATCATACACTATGCATAAACAAACATAATAAGTAATTATAAATAAGCAAACATACTTAAATAAGAAAATATTCAAACTAAACAACAAACACCCTTTTTTTTAGAATAAGAATACTACAAATTATAAAATAACTTACTAATACTTTCTGGCACTTCCCAGACAACGACGCCAAAAACTTGATGCGAGTAGATTTACTGTGTTAGTTTTGCAAATATTTTTTGATATTACAAAATAAACACGACAGACACAAAGGCAAATATGCAAATTAATCCCAACAAAAATAACTTCAGTGAAAATAGTTTTGTCCTTATTTTTAATCATTAAACTGCCAAATACCCTTTAAAAAAAAGGCAAGTATACGTATCACTCCAGTAATAAAGTGTTCAAATGGAGTTCTCGATATCGATCCCATAGGGAAGTTGAAAATGCTTATAAGTAAATTTTTAAGATTATAATGTAAAGTAAAATTTTAAAACTACAAAATGTATAGCACTAAATTTGAATATTAAGTAATAAGTGAACGCTATTTAAAATGTAGTTGAAAGATAATGTTAACTAAACCAAATGCTAAACTTTCAAAAGTAAACTTACCAAAACTAACAATTTTTTGTGACAAAAAGTTTAAATTTAAGAAGAGTATCCTTCCCCTTTATAATGAATATATGGATTGTGAATAAATTAAATGCATTTATATAAAAACTATTTTGTGCCAAATAGGAGCAATCTTACTTTTTACCCTCTTTCGAGTGCATAAAGAACAATAACTAATCTAGAGTTTGGTCCCTAATTCCTTGGTTAGGCTGGGAGGATACCGGTTGCCACTCTAGAGCTCCCACTACTCCCTCACCTGAGGGCTAACAATCTCATATCAGTTTCTAATCAACTAGGAACCAAATTAGAGAATTTAATCTGTCACCTTAAAATCTCCAATTCTGCATCCAACAAAGTATATTTCCCTATTTATTTACACCCAACTCAATGGATGAAATACTCTCCCATGAAATCAAATGTGATTCTCCACATGTTATAGAAATCATAACCCTTTTGGAACATATTTTTATCAACACATTTTAACATTTCAATTGGCCAGATCAAAAAGTAAATGAAGATCAGAGATCAAATCATCACAAATTATTGACATTAAAAACCATATAAGAGAAAATCAATTCTTCACAAAAACATATATCAAAGTAGGAAGAAGGATAAAGAAAACTACTCAGAATTCATGAGAAGGATATGATAAAACACAAGTTTCATATATAAAAATAAGTTTACAAAATAAAAGAAGTAAAAGAAACAACTTATCTTAGAGTACTCCCAAGAAAATCCCTAGAATTTCTCTCCAAGCCTTTCTCTCTTTACAAGCACTCTCAATTCTCTCTTAGATGTGTAAAGAATAACAAATCTCTCACCTTCCCTCTTCTCTTACAATCCTTGAAGAGAATCTCCAATCCCTTGACTTTATCTCTCTCTATCTCTTCTTACTGCCCCCCATTACAGGCCACTCAAACTCCTCTTTTCAAACCCTAGACTTCCCTCCAAACTTCTATCAAAAAGTCAACTTTATTGAAACTAAAAGATATGTCCATTGACCCAAGAGACATATCCCTTCAAAAAGAAACCTTCTAAAGTGTCTAAATGCATTGATCACTCCAAGGGGTGTTTAGAGCAAGTGACACTTCGATTGAATCACTCCAAGGGGTGTTTAGAACAAGTGACACTTCAAAAATTTGCGGAAAATTTGTCTTAATCCGCCTTAATCTGCAAAACATTGTCTCTGACACAGCTTGCGCTAGATCTTTGTTAAATGGCGCATCTTAAGCCAATTAGCTGAAAATTGTGCTATTCTGTGTTTTGGCACATCTTGCACTAATCTAGCGCATTTTGTACCAGTTCTCTGTATTTTGGCACATCTTGCGTTAATCTTGTGCATCTTGCGCCAGTTTCGTAAAATTCACTGTTTTGGATCCAAATTTTGTCATTTTTGCTATATTTGCTCCAAATTTCTAAAATTGATATACCTGCAACAAAAACATGAAAATATTCTTCTTTAAAGTGCAATATCACCAAAAATATATACTTAAAACAATATATTATTTTGGTGTATCAACAACCCCATCAGGACATATGCTAGCCCTTGCCTGCAAACTACACACATTTAGGTTCTATGACTATGACACCATGTGCTAGATGGCTTTCTAGTTTAGGGCTATGATGCAAGGTTTCTTTTTAAATGCCCTGCCAATAGCTCCTTTTTTTTGCACCCTAGCCAAACATCATTTGATTGATTCTTTGCATGTATACCAGATTTGAGATTTTGACACTTTTATAGTAAAATTTTTTATTGTAGCAGAGTCATGATCAATGAAAAGGTAGAAGATGTAGTTATTTCATACTAATAAATTTTATTCATGTTTCTGCTAAGCCCTCCTTCTGGGGTATGACTCATTATGTTGCATGGTATAACCTGTGCTAACTCCACTAGTTTCTAGGTTGACTCTTTTTTTTAGATTTTATCATATAATTCATATACTTATAAGCAATTTCTATATCCAAAATATGGTACATGCATGGGTTCTGAGGCATTTGACATGTAAAATAAGGTGATGAGGAGCAGGAGCAGGAAACTTGTGTTCCGTACCTTAAGTCTTATTATATAGTAATTTAAGGATTTAAAACCAGGTGATGGTTTTTTTATATGTTGTTACCATAGACCCTGGAATACATCTATATGAATGATTGGAAACGACATCCAATGAATAATATAACACATCGAAGGAAAATAATATTTACCTCAAAATGGACCTAATCATCCTAATGGGGAAATATTTATGGGTCTGTGGATTTAGGATTTTTACCTCATAGATGTAAGATAAGACTAAATTCTCATAACTTTATTTTATAGAAGGGCAAACCCTCATAATTAATTACATCTCTATAACCATAGACACTAATGAAAATTACCGATGAATCTGCTAAACCAAAATTTTCATGGTTAAAAATTACAAGGGAGGAAGAAGATGATTTCTTATGCTATCAATAAAGGATACAGACAGAGACATAAAGCTGATTTAGAAATAAAAAAACTTAAAATGAATAAATTTGCTAGGCTAGGTCAAGATATCAATAAAAAAAAGCTTAATTTGACATATATAGGTAATTAGAAACCATTGAATAGGAATTGAATTGGGCAAGCAGGATATCTAGATGAAAAATAAAAACTTAGACCTAATGTAGAATCCTGATTGGTGAACTAACCTAGACACTGAGAAGGATTTACCCGGATCAAGGTGCCCATGGCATTCCGTCATCCAGGTAAAATTGGTATTCATCAACTATAACTAGCCTCATAACAAGGAATCTCCCTTAAATGCAATAGCAGAAGAGATTTGTAGTCTCGAGGAAGTTTGAAATACCTTCATCTCTAATCATGGGTTTGTCGGTTGCCAAATTGGAAATTGTCGGTCACAGATGTTCAATTTAATATATATATATATATATATATATATAATTTAGAAAAAAGTAGTATTTTATGTTTTGAAAATACAAGACTATACCGATCTCATATTCTCAGTAGTTTAAATAAATGAGCCTAATGTCAAAAGTAATGCCTCTATCCCGAAGCGTAGACACACTACTTATTGGCAAGACTCGATTAAATAAACTAAAGAATTTATGAGATCTCTTTAAATCTGCAAAAAAAACTATTATTTATGTTGATCGACAAGTTTCCCTATTTAATATAAAAGATTAAATAGGTTTTTTTTAGTTGGGTTCTTAAAAGATTCCTATAAGGGCAAGCCCCTATAGTTAATTACATCTTGGATAACCGATGTCACTTAAGAAAACTCTCAATAAAAATCAGGGGATATTGTCATCAAGAATTTCAAAGGATTGGACTTTCCAAAAGATCGGATAAAGTGGTGTGAAATGGGAATGGATAAAATTTGGATCATTTATTTTTAAAATTCAAAGGAAGAAGAAATAGATGATGTCATAAATCCCGAGGAGAACCTCGGTGACTTCCCAAGCTATGCTATAATTTGGCTTCAGTTTCAGGGAGAATTATTTTAATTCTCTAAAGTGGTGTGAAATGGGAATGGATAAAATTTGGATCATTTATTTTTAAAATTCAAAGGAAGAAGAAATAGATGATGTCATAAATCCCGAGGAGAACCTCGGTGACTTCCCAAGCTATGCTATAATTTGGCTTCAGTTTGATGAAGGTGTATCTACGCTATAATTTGGCTTCAGTTTCCAAAAGATTAGGGAGAATTATTTTAATTCTTACATCATGCCAATTTTATTAATTAGTGCTTACATTTATGTGAGACGGTCACAAAAATAGCCTGGAAGATTTGAGAATTTAGGTCATGACCAATGGCAACCTTGGAACCCTAAAACAAGTTAGGGCTTAAATTGTATAGTAGAGTCATACAAAGGCCTAAATAAAAAGTTGAGGATTCATGTCACACTAGGCAAATGACATCAAAGTCCTATGACATGTTGTTTAATTCTAAGGAAATATATGTTGTTGTAGATCCTCATGTTATTGTAGATCCTTGCATTGTTGCAGAAGGCTGCCCACAAAGCTAGCTCCTGGCTCCTTGGTGAAGTAGCAGTCCTAAAGTCTCAGGTTCAAAGGTTTAAATGACATGTTTAAATTCAATCATTGGGAGGGGTTAATTTTGATTAGAGCAAAACTGGTTAGGATGCCATGGTTCCCTCGTTCTGGTATGACTATTTTCTTTTGAATTTACTTAGCTTAAACGTGTTGTGAAACTGATTTAAACTGGGGTGATCTTGTTAGAAATCTTGGGTTACCTCTTCCAAGGAACTCTCGTAAATTTAAAAGGATGTTTTATGTTTAGTGACATTTCAAAGGATTTATAGTTACCTTTGAAACAATTTTTTTTAGGTTTTAAAAATGTTGATTAATTTTTGAAAAAGTTGTTTTAATTTTGCAAGTGAAGTAAATTGAACACTGAAGCACTTTAATATTTTGTGGCGAAAGTAAAATGTAGAAATTAAAAATGATAAAATTAAATAACACTGTAAAAGCGTACCTGTCATCTTCTCGACATTCCCGTTGAAAGATTAGCTTTTGTAACATGTATATAATTTTGCAAGAAATTTAAATTACAAGATTAGATGAAGGTGTATCTAACATACTCTAAATTATTACTTATTGAGTCCCAAAAGATCTTAGTGGATGATTTTAGAGCAAAATATAGCAAGTTCAATTTGACCTTCAAAATGTCTAAGAGATTCCAAAGTGTTCGGGGAATGACCCTGACCTGCTTTGAAGATCTCTTGAAACATTTTGAGTTCATTTTGAACTTATTATATTGTTCTATTAATCATCCAAGGTCAAGTTAAAAAGATTACCCTGCTGCTTAGTGAACGTTGACATTCTAATTATCCTAAGAGTATGATTCTCAATTAATCAATTGATATTTCACTTAAGAGTTATGCAGGTGAAATACCCTAAGGCAAACTCATGTCATTAAAGATTTTGTACCTACCATTAATGTTGGGCCCGTAGTGCTCAAAAGTGTTTATCATCAATCATGTTACTTTCTAAATCCCATCAAATAAGTTTAAACATCAAGCCTAGATCACCATCAGGCCCTTATTAATTTCAATGGGAGAAAATGACCATCAATAAAATTTTTATTTTAAGTGATACATATCCTTATTGAAAGATCATATCATTGAATTGTGGGCTTAAAATAAGTGAATTGTCATTAAGTTTTTTATTTTAAGTGGTACATATCCTTATTGAAAGATCATATCATTGAATTATGGGCTTAAAATAAGTGAATTGTCATCCTCCTAACTTAAGCCCATCAACCTTAGAATCATTTGATTTTGATTAACCTCCAAGTGTTGATAATTTAGAAAATTATAATTTTGTTCTTATCATAGAAAGGTGGCAAACCAGTTGCTACCTTTTATACATCATGTTTCAATCATCCAAAAGTATTCATTAAGATCAAAATTACCCATTCGGTTAATCCTAAATTTTAATTAAGGCACAAAAGTCTAAAATGACCATTTTGCCGTTGGGCTCCTTCACTTCATAATTCATTAAGAAAAATTAAAATGACTTTTAATAATTTTAGAGTAACTTATTCATGGGGTACTTAAAACATTAGAGGAGAAAAATGTGGTTTTCAAATTTTTTATTTAATTTAAATATTTATTTTAACCTAGAAAAGAGGATTTTCAAGTTTCTTAGGCAAAATACCATGATTTTCTAAATTTACTTTTAATTTAATTTATAATTAATTATTTATTTTTTGTGATTTAACTAAATGTAAAACATGCTTTAATTACAAAAGTTATTTTTAACATTTTTATTAAACTTCCCTGGGTCCAAAGAACTGAGAGAAACAAAATTTATATTTTTATTATTTTTTAGGAAAAATAATAATAGTACATTTTAGCCCTTTAAAAAATTTATTTTTAACTTAAAAAAATTGGGAGAAATATTTTAATGAGTTCTAAGTGATCAGGAAATATTTTATTAGGAAACAATTATGAGTTCCAAATAAGATAGATATATTTTAATGTTTCAAACTATCAGGAGAAAGTTTGAAACACTTTTGTATTATTTGAGGTTTTTAGTTATTTTTAATTATTTTTAATTTAAAATATAGCTAAAAAATAAAGTATTTTTTCAAAAATAATTTTTATTTTTCTTATGTGCCCTTGATCAAAAGAAACTTAACAAACAACTTTTCATAATTTTCCTAAGTGTATTTAATTTAAAATAATTATTTTTGTACAAAAAATGTAATCTTTCTTATAAAATTAACTTTAGTGCTCAAACTTAATCAAATAAATTTCGAATTTTTAGGTTGAATCAACATGATTTTTACACACAATGTGGAATTGATAATATTAGTCTTTTATTAAAATTTAATTTAAATAAATTAATACAATATATATATATTTAATTAACTATAAAAATGTATAGAACTATTCAAACCATCATGATATTTTTCTTAGGATTCTCTGACCATATGAAACCTACTAAAATTTATCTCATAGTTTTCAAATTGATATTTTAATTTATGTAATTAATTTAAGTCAAAGTAGCCATCTAAGCTTGGAAATTAGGGTTAAAAACACAGGGAAGCTTTCTGAACATGGAAAAATCAAAGGACATCCCTTTTACCCTGAGGAACAGACCCTAAAAATTTCAAGCCATGATGAGCAATATTTAATCATAATGACTTAAAATATCATAGAGGCTATTTAATTAATTAAAAATAAAAAAGCCAACATATAGTTTTTATTTCCAGTCCACATTATTCTCCTCTATTCGTTGAGCAAGAGTGTATTTTTACTTTATGTTTATGATTTTCTTGTGAAAAGATATGAACTTTTGAAGTTCTAAAATTTAATTTAATTCATAAAAAGTCTATTTATCTACTTATCCACACGGCGTCACACCGTCCTCATCTGTACCAAAGCCTACACGCGGTGCTCCTCATTTTGAGGCCGCCAAAGACCTCTGTGTCTCGTCAGCCCTTGATTTTGTTCCATCCATCCGTCTGACGTGATCATGACCTTCCATCAAATAAAAACGAAAATGAATGACATCCGTTCATCATCCCCAACATACCTAACCCGTAAGCCGTGCAAACTAAAACATTAAGATCTCAAGCTAGACTCAACCAAATCACTTCAGGTTTGTTCCTACACCTTCATTTACCCATGATGAACACATTCATACGGTTGATTAAATACGCATTAGGAATCAAATTAAGCTCGGTTTGAGGAGAGACTTCAATACCTTTGTTTGAGAGGGGGGCCTAAATTAGATTGTTGTAGAAGCTTTGAATTATTCCAATGAACCTCCAGATGAGCTCCTGGGTTGTGGTGAACTGCCTAAGTATGATTTTGATCAAAACCGATTTCAGATGTTGGTCTAGAGCTAGGTTAGAGGCTCTCTGAGATGGTGCTTTTATGGGGAATCAAATTCTCTCACTCAAAGGATGGTGTGTGCAAAATTAATTAGAATTTGGTTCGTTGTGGAGTTGGGGAGAATTATGTCCTGGTTTTAGGGCAAATTTTAGTGATGAAATTGGCCCTAGAAAGTGGCTGAGAGCAAGGGGATTGAACTTAGGAATGTTTGGAGAAGCTCTGGTGAAAATTTGGCAAAGTTTCCAAGAGGTTTTAAGCTTTTTTTTCTTTGGCCATGGAGAGCTCAATTTATAGCCATGGCCACCAGGTCAGCTCAGAGGTGGCTGGTGGTTGCAAAGTGGTGCTTATATGGAAGGAAAGAGAGTGAAAAAAGCCAATTGGAGCTGGCCAGCTTGGATGGTTACATTGGGTTTGGATTTAAGTGAGGTGGCCCTCTATTTTTAGGTTATCTGACGGCTAGGCCGACTGGGCAAAGTAGAGCTTGTGGCTAGGGTGGTCAGAGAGCTTAGTGTGACTTAAGGGTGATTAACATCAAGGCTTGATGGTTGAGGGTAATTATCTTCTTTGGTTTTGGCATTTTAGGTAACAAATCCATTGATTTAGGGACCTTTGGTCCATGGCTCACCTAGGATGGGATAGATGGGTTTAACCTAGTTACTAGGGTCCATTTGGTGGTTATAGTGGTCTTAGGTTGACAACTTTGGCTAGGTTTGGTCACATTTGGGTCATGGGTCAATTTTGGGTTCAAGTTGGGCTAAGCTAGACTAGTCATGTCATTGGACTCAATTGATTAATGAAGATGGTGTAGTTGATTTTTACAAACAGCTTAGAAAAGATTTGGAGTGATTTTGAATTGGTTTGGAGGTTCAATTTGGTGAAATTTGGACATTTAATAAATTTGGGGATGTTGGGTTAGACTTTGGTTTGAGTTAAGCTACAGTTTTGCTAAAGCCCAATTGATGGTTCAATTTGGTCCTTAAGATTGTCTTGAAGAGTTTTGGATAGAAATTGGGAGGAAATTTTGGGGTAATGGGGTTGAACTTGGTTAGATTTGGGGATATGACTAATTTGGGGCAAAATTGGGGGTTTTAGTCCAAGTTGATTTTGAAAGAAACTGAGGCTTGAAAAAGGTCAATTGAAAGTCCAATTGGATGTGGTGAAATGTTTTGAAGAGGTTATGATGCAAAATTGGGCAATTAGATAGATTTGGGGGTTCAATTCAGTGAGATTTTGGTTTTGGGTCAAATTGGGGCTTTTTGATTTGGGTTAAAGTTGGATTCAAATGTGGGTGAATTGGGCTTATACATGGTTTCAATCTAGCTTGGACATGATTAATTTGAGTTTGGAATTGAAATTGGGGAAGATTAGGATCAAATTGGTGGACATTGAGGGTGAATTGGGTTAATTAGGCCTTTAAAGAGAATTTGGGGTTTTCGGTCAAAATAGGTCAAATTGGTCAAATTGAGCTCAATGGAGTGGTTCAAATTGAGTTTAGGGACATTTGAAATGATTTTGAAGGTTTTGGAACAACTTTGGGACCAAGGGTATTTTGGTAATTTTTGCTAAATGAGGGGTATTTTGGTAATTTTGAAAGTTCTGGGGTTTTTGGACAATTTGGGTGGTTTCAAAGAGTTTGAAATGGCTTTGAACAAATTTGGGTATTCTGGGTAATTTTTGGAGTTTTGAAGTCTCAAGGGTAGTTTTGGGGGCAGAAGGCTAAGTTAGGTATCTTGGTAAAATTGGAGTGTCAATCACCCTACTCAAGTCATGGACCAATTGAATTCTCTACTTTGGGCCCTTCATGTACTGGTCCTAGCTAAACCTTAGCCTAGGGATTAAGGGTCTAGGGGACCATCTACATAAGTCTCCTAAGGGTTAAGGGATTAAAGTTAAGTTAGCTTGTGCTTAAGGTAGTGAGTGGGAGTGTAATGTGCAAGTGTGTGTACGAGACCAACCAAGAACACACCACCATATGGTTAGCACTAAGGCCAAGCAATCCTATGGGAACTCTCCTTGAGTTCCTCCATGTTGACCCACCTACTAAGTTCTAGAGATTAAGACCTATATGTGGAACTTCAAGTTGAGCAAAAAAGAGTTTAAAATCTCTAATAGTGATGTCTTCAAGTTGAGCAAAAAAGAGTTTAAAATTTCTAATAGTGATTAAAATCTCTAATAGTGATGTTTTCTTTTCTAGTCCTCTAGGAATAGTCAATAGAAAAGTCCTATGGCTAAACCACCATATTTGAGCCATGGACCAATTGAACCTCCATTTGGGTCCTCTATGAACTGCTCTTGGCTAGACCCTAGCCTAGGGCTAGTGTGTCTAGGGCACCATCTACATGAGTCTCCTAATAGATCAAGGGATCAAAGTCAATAAGTTTGGGTTTAGGGTTGTGAGTGGAATGTGGTGTGCAAGTAAGTGAAGTAGCTCCAGACCAAAACCCAAGGTCAACCCTAAGGCCAAGTAATCCTATGGGGATCCCCCATGAGCTTCTTCATATTGACCCCACCTACTAAGTACTAGAGGTTAACACCAATATGTATAATTTCAAGTTAAGCAAAGAAGATTTTAGAATTTCTAATGGTGAGGGCTCCTTTTGTAGTCATGTAAGAATAGTCAACAGGGAAGTCCTATAGATAGACCCTAGGCTACTAAGGAGGAAACTAGACCTCAACCAAAAGTGAAGTCAACAAATGAACCCCTAATAGGTGTGGTGTGTCGGGCAAGCACACTGCACATATGGGTATTGACCGAAAAGATCAAAAAAACTGACACAGACATCAAAGCCAACATGATTAGAATAAAGAGCAGAATTGAGTGATAGTTGTTTCCATTGAGGAATTAGCAAGTGAAAATTTGATCGAAACCAAGGATTCAGAACTCTCGCTGGAGATTAGAAGGAAAGAGATTCCCAAAATGACCATCAAGAAAAAGAAAAAAATGACGATCACGGTGATGATTCAATTTCAATTTGATGTTAGAATACTTCAATTTTGATTTCAATACTTTTGGAGGATGGAAATCAAAATTTAGGTACTAACCCCAAAAAGCGAATCAAAATTTAGGTACCGACCTTGAAAGAAAGGAATCAAAAGTTAGGTACTGACCCCGAGATGGGAATGAAAATTTAGGCATCAACCTTAGAAAGAGAATCAAAATTTGAGTATCGACCTCGAATGAAGGGAATTAGAATTTAGGTACTGACCCCGAGATGGGAATTGAAATTTAGGTATCAATCCCGGAAATACAATTAGAATTTAGGTACTGACCTTGAAAGAAGTGAATCAGAATTTAAGTACTGACTTCAAAATAGAAATTGAAATTTAGGTATCAACCCCGGAAAGAGAATCAAAATTTAGGTACTGACTTCAAAAGAAGGAAATCATAATATAGTTACTGACCCCAAGATGGGAATTGAAATTTAGGAATCAATGTCAGAAATAGAATCAGAATATAGGTACCGACCTCGAAAGAAGGGAATCAGAATTTAGGTACTGACCCCGAGATGGGATATGAAATTTAGGTATCACCCTGGAAAGGGAATTAGAATTTAGGTACCGACATGAAAAAAAGGGAATCATAATTTAGGTACTGACCCCAAAATTTTGGTATCAATCCTGGAAAGAGAATTTGAATTTAGGTATCAAACTCGAAAGAAGGGAATCAAAATTGAGGTATTGACCCCGATAATTTCACGAGTATGGAAAAATTTTTTAGATAGGAAGGTGAAAAATATAGGGAATTTAAAGGAATCGGAAAACCATGCACTGACCCTAAAATTTAATGGAGGTGAAGATTTTTTTGGAAAGAAGGTAGAAAATATAAGGAATTTAAAGGAATCAAACGATCTTGAATGACCTTGGAATTTTGTGGAGGCAAAAAATTTCTTAGAAGGAAGGTGGAAAATATAGAAACTTTAAAGGTATCAAACGACCTTGCACTGACCCTGGAATTTCATGGAGATAGAAAATTTTTCAAATGGAAGGTGGAAAATATATGGAATTTAAAGGAATCAGTTGACCTTGCACCTACCCTGAAATTTCATTTGAAAGGTTGTGATAGGGGGGCTCCTAAAGCAACGCGGGATCAGATGTAGCATCCTCAACCTCTAAGATAACGTGGGAATCAAACTAACCCCGAGTTCTGAGATTGCGGAGTGCTCAAATTTTGTGAATATGGAGATTTCGTGAGGAGTGTGACACTTCGTGGAGGTTGGGAAGAAATTGACACAGGCAAGGATAGTCGTGTTGCAAAAACGGAGGCTGAAAAACCTCAAACTCGAGAGAAGCAAATAATCAAATTTATCATTTTATTTTCTTATTGTCTTTATCACATTTAATCATCAAAATATATTTTTCAAAATTTAATCTTTGTTAGTTGATTTTCAAAAACAAATTTAAATTTTTAATATTAGATTTTTGTTGTATTATTATTCTTTCATTGTAATTTAGAGCCAACGTATGGTTCTGCGGCTCTTTATCATTCACACGGAAGAGCAATTTAACAAATTTTTCAAAATCTAGATGAAATTTCATTAATCTTCTTCAAATATGCGTTAGAAACTAAAATACATGTTGAAATCAAAAGATAACATGTAGAATATATCTGAAACATCATATACTGATTACATACCATATTTGCTGCTTTGACACACTACAAAAAGAGACAAAAATTGTCTATCTGTCCTCTGTGGTGGGTGACACGCCAAAAATATATGCATTTTTAGACCCATATTTTTATACCTATCGTTGATTATATTGCACTTTAATGGAAGGAATTTTGATGTTTTCTTGCAGGTTGTTGTTTTTTAGAGGTTGTTGTGATGTTTTCTTGCAGGTTGTTGTTTTTTAGGGCTTAAAGCAAAAAGAAAGCAAAAAGGATGAAATTTGGAGTTAAAATGACATTTTTGAAGAAATGCTCAACGTCGGCAGCGCCGAGGGTAGCGCCGACGGTGCAGAACTAATTAACGGGAAGATTTTTTACTCAGCACCGATGGCACCAGACTAGCGCCAGGCTAGCGCCGATGGCACCAAAGGTAGTGCAGACCCCGTTTCTTGATGGTTCGATGTATTTGGATGATTTTTTGAAGTGTTTTTTAAGGCACCTCTTGGAGAACCGACCTTGGGATCTAATTGGGGCTGAATTTCATCAAAAAAAGTGCTCCTCTATGTTTTTCACTCCTCTACTTTCTTTTTTTTGCACCACATCATTCCATTCCACCTCCATATTGGAGACAATTCGTGTTCTTACTTTCATAGTTTAGAGTTTTTGTGGTGAGAATTACTGTGAAACTTTCTGTAAGAGTGTTGGAGAACCAGAAAGTGAGAGATATCTTCTTCCTACATTTCTAAGGAAAGGCTATTAAGGACTGCATTGAGAAAGAGTTTTTAGATAAGTATTGTTTGTTTATCAGTGTTGTGTGAACTTTCTTTTATAGAAGAAATTTGAGTTTTGCTATTTCTTTCCATGAAGTCTGAGTAGTTCCCTCTATCATTCTCCCTAGTCTGAGATATGGTGAAATGAAGAGATAATATGAATGTGCCAATAATAAATTGTAAAATAAATTGTGATGATTTTTCAATTCCGAACTTAATTTACTTTTCGATCTGGCAAATTGAATTGTTAAAATGTGTTGTGAAACATATGATACCAAAAATAGAGTTTGAGTTCTACAACATAGTAAGGATTACATTTGATTCCATGAAGAAGAACACCATTTATGGAATTAAGTGTAAATAAATAGGGAAATTTCTTTGTTGGGTGTAGAATTGGAGAACTTTTAGGGTGAAAGAATAAAATCTTCAATTGAGTCTTAGTGTTTAAAAACTGAAACGAGCTAGCCTTCAAGTGAAGGGAAGTGGGAGCTCTGGAGTGGGAGCCGGTATCCTCCTATCCTAGCCATAGATTTAGGGACTAAACACTTAGATTAGCCAATAATTTTTTATGCATTGTATCAGGGTAGAGAATTTCCTACCTAACTAGTCTTTAGGATTCTTAAACTATGAATTAGCCAATTTTTTTTATATTACTTGACCGAGTGTAAAGAATATAATTGCTCCTATTTGTCACAATCTCTCTCACTACTTGTTTTACTTTTACACATGTCACTAATTTCATTGCATGAGGAAGGGTATGTTGAATATATTAAACCCCACTTTATGATTTTCACTAAGTATTTTAGTTTAGGAGTAGAATTAATATTGTAGTGAAAATTGTAGGATCAAATCAAAACCAAACATTTATTAAACTTCCAAGCTAGAGTGTGTTATTCTATATTAGAACTTCTCTTGAACCCCGCCGTGATTAACGTCGATCTTCATGGGATCAATATTCAGGCTTCAGAAAACCCTATATTACTTGATAATGATACGTATACTTGAGTAGAATTTGTACTATTTAAAGACATAATTGAAATGATTATATTTAATTAAATTTTACACAATCTATCGCAACAAAAGGTCAGATCAAGTTTTTAGTGCCATTGCGTGGGGAAGGTAAGAGTTGAATTAAATAGTTTTGAGAAATTAGGAATTTTTGAGATAATATATATGCCATAAAAAATTATTATTATAAAAAAAATTTAAAAATAAAAAAACCAAAAAGAAATATTTTTATTAGAGTGTTTATTTTATTTTGCTTACTTTATTTGTTTATGTGAAATATTAGATCTGAAGGTTTAGTACCTTACAATTCAGAATTAGAATGTACTATTAGAAAAATTCAAAAACAACAAAGGGAAATTAAAAATTTATGGCGAATAACTTAGATAATA
>NW_018238919.1:2929-12015 GCF_001263595.1 Phalaenopsis equestris | reverse complement strand
AATGGTACAAAATAATCAGTTTAGAGGATCACCTACTGAAGATCCTAGTTTTCTTGAAATTTGTGCTACATTTAAATATGACGGAGTGTCTAATGATGTTGTTAGGCTTAAACTTTTTCTTTTTTCATTAAGTGATGAAGCTAAGATTGGTTAAATTTGTTAGCACCTGGATCTATTAGAACTTGGGGAGAACTACCAAAAAATTCTTTGCTAAATATTTTCCACCATCAAAAATCGCTAAGCTTAGAAATGATATTACATCTTTTTGTTAGTTTGAAGGGGAATCGATATATGAAGCCTGGGAAAGATTTAAAGATCTTCTTAAGAAATGTCCACATCATGCCTTACCAGATTGGTTAAAAATTCAAACATTTTACAATGGATTAGCAGGATCACTGAGAGGATCACTGAGATCTATTATAGATGCTGCTTTAGGTGGTTCATTAATGTCAAAACCTTTTGATGAACCATATTCTTTAATTGAAGAAATGAATAATTTTCAATGGCCCTCTGAAAGGGTAAATTTTAAGAGAGTAGCTAGTATTCAGGATTCTGATGTAATGTCTATTTTGGCATCTCAAATTTCTACTATTTCTAAAAGGATTGATCAAATGAGAATGAATTATTCTCAAGTACCCCCAATATTAGAGGAGAATTCACTAGGACAGATTATTGATACTCAATCATCTTATGAAACTTTAAACACTATAAATAATTGAAATAATAATCCCTATTCTAACTATTTTAACCTTGGTTGAAAAAATACCCCTAATTTTAGTTGGAATAATTATATTAATTTGGTGAATCCATCCAAAAATCTGAACAATCAAGGAAATCCTAACTTTTGACCTTATTATCATTCTGGATTTAACTCCAACCCTAACCCACAAGTTAAGGAAATGAAGTTGATGATGGAAGAAGTAATGTTGAATATGGGAAATCAAATACAGAATGAAGGGGCTGCTATTAGAAATATTGAAAATCAAGTAGGACATATTGCTACTGCACTTAGTAATAGACCTTTTGGAATTCTTCCAAGTACTGTGGAAGTTAATCCAAAAGATTCAAAATAAAGAACAAATTAAAGCTATTCAATTACAAAGTAGAAAAGAAGTTGAAGAAAGGATCCAAAGAGAAATTGAAGTTGATGAAGAAAAGGAAGAAATGGAAAATGATCAACAGGAAAATGAACAAACAGAGAGCGCCGTAGAAAAACAATTACCTCCATTTCGTCAAAGACTGAAATAAAAGAATAAAGATAAAAAATTTACAAAATTTTTGGAAATCCCTAAGAAGTTAACGATAAATATTATTTTTGTTGAAACTTTGGATTTGTTGAAAAGTTATGTTAAATTTATGAAGGATGTATTAAAGAAGAAAAGGAAGTTTACAGATCATGAGAAACAAGAAAAGGAAGAGGAAGTTTATAGATCATGAAACCGTTGCACTCAGTGAAGAGTGTAGTGTTATTATTCATAAAAAGCTTTTTAAAAAATTAAAAGATCATGGTAGTTTTACTATAGCTTGTGCTACTGGTGAAAATTTTTTAGGAAAAGCTTTATGTGATTTTGGAGCGAGTATCAATCTTATGTCTTTATCGATCTTTAAACGTTTAGATTTGGGAGAGGTTTTCCCCACTACTGTAACTCTTCAATTAGCTGATTGATCAATAACTTATCTAAAAGGAGTAATTGAAGATGTGCTAGTAAAAGTGGATAAATTTATTTTCCCTATAGAATTTATAGTATTGGATATGGAGGAAGATAAAGAGATTCCCATTACTTTAGGGAGAGCATTTCTCGCAACATGGAGAGCTGTAATAGATAAGCAAAAAGAAGAATTAATGATGAGAGTTAATGGTCAAGAAGTAAAATTTAATACAGCAAAAGCTATGAAATATCCTGTAATAGAAAAAGATAATGAATGTTTCAAGATGGAAGTAGCTGATTCTCTTAGTAATAAGCAGTTTAGAAATGAATTCGAAGATAAATTAAAGCAAGGAGAAATTTTTTATACTGAAAATGATGTAAAAGAAGAAGATTTAGATTATATTCATGCCAAATTTTAAGCATTAGAGTTGTTGGAAAATGATAGTAAAAATTTTATTCCTTCTAGTATTAAACCACCTGAACTTGAATTGAACATATTACGTGCCCATTTATTTTTATGAGAGTCATCTACATTGCCTATTATTATATATTCTGAGTTAGCAGAGATTCAGGAACAAAAGTTGATAGAGATGTTGAAAAAGTATAAAAAGGCTTTTCGATGGACTTTAGTAGATATTAAAAGAATTAGTCCTTCAATTTGTATGCGCAGATTTTATTAGATGAATAGTATGAACCTAAAGCGAATCATCAGAGAAGATTAAAACCAATAATGAAATAAGTTGTTAAAAAGGACATTCTAAAGTGGTAAGATGTTGGAATTATATATCATATTTCAGATAGTGCTTGGGTAAGCCTTATTCACTCTATTCCGAAGAAAGGAGGAGTGACTGTTGGAGAAAATGATAAAAATAACTTAATATCAATAAGATAAGTAACTAGTTGGCAAATTTGTATGGAATTTGTATTGACTATAGGAAACTAAATATGGAAACCATAAAATATCATTTTATTTTGCCCTTTATAGATCAAATGTTGGATAGATTGGCTAAAAACAAATACTATTGCCTATGACCACCAGAAAATATCACTTTCATTTGCCCTTTCTAGATCAAATGTTGGATAGATTGGCTAAAAATAAATACTATTGATTTTTAGATAGATGTACCAGATATCACCAAATTCCAATTGCTCCAGAGGATCAAGAGAAAACAATGTTTACAAGCCCATATAAAACATTTATTTTTCATAGAATGCCTTTTGGACTATGCAATGCACCTGCAACATTTCAAAGATGCATGATGTCAATTTTTAGCAATTTTATAAAGCATGGAATAGAAGTGTTTATGTATGATTTTTTTTTATTTCGAACTTCATTTGAGTTATGTCTTAATAATTTAGAAAATGTTCTGGAGATATGTGAAAAAATCAACCTTGTCTTAAATTGGGAAAAATTGTCAATTTATGGTTGCAGGAGGTATTGTTCTTGGGAATAAAATTTCTGAAAAAGGCATGGAAGTAGATCCTGCAAAAATACAAGTTATAGAAAAATTACAACCTCCTAATAATGTTAAAGGGGTGAGAAGTTTTCTAGGACATGCTAGTTTTTACAGGTGCTACATAAAAAATTTTTCAAAAATCACTATACCCTTATGCCAACTTTTAGAAAAAGATACAAAATTTGATTTTAATGAGGAATGCATAACAACATTTGAATTATTAAAGAAAAAATTCATCACCGCACCAATAATAGTACCACCTGACTGGGAGAAACCATTTGAAATAATGTGTGATGCTAGTGATTATGCTATTGGGGTTGTATTAGGAAAAAGGCATGAAAACATTTTTAAAATTATATATTATGCTTGTAAAACTCTAAATAATGCTCAAATTAATTATACTACTACTGAATGAGAGTTATTAGCTATTGTTTATGCATTTGATAAATTTTGATCTTATTTAATTGAAAATAAATGTATAGCGCATACAGATCATTTTGCTATTAAATACTTGATGCAAAAGAAGGATGCTAAACCAAGATTAATTTGATGGATACTTCTATTGCAAAAGTTTGATTTCACCGTGGTATATAGAGAGGGAAATGATAATCAAATAGCTGATTATTTGTCTAGAATAGAAATAGAAATATTAACTAATTTTACAAATGAAATTTTAGAAATTTTCTCTGATGAACATTTGTATAGTATCAGTGAAATGGATGTACCGTGTTATGCTGATATAGTAAACTATATTGTAAGTGACATTCTACCACCTGATATCAAGAATCCACAATTAAAGAAATTTATCTATGATTTGAAAGACAATTTTTGGGATGATCCATATTTATATAAACAATGTAAAAATTTAATCATTAGAAGATTTGTGCCTTATGAAGAAACTCAATAGATAATTGAAAGATGCCATGATTCTGAATTTGGAGGAGATTTTGGAATAAATAGAACTACATATAAAATTTTTCAAGCTAGATTTTATTGGCCTACTATTTTTAGAGATGTTAATGAATATATTAAAATATCCTATGGATGTCAACGAATAGGAAATGATTCCAGAAGAGACGAAATGCCTCTAAATTACACATTAGAAGTTGAAATTTTTGATGTGTGGGGATTAGACTTTATGGGACAATTTATGCCTTCATTTGGAAATTTATATATATTACTTGGTGTTGATTATATGTTTATGTGGATTGAAGCTATTGTTGTGCTTAGATGTGACTCTCGGAGTGTTTCTAAATTTTTAATTCAAAATATTTTTACAAGATATAGAATGTCGAAAGTAATCATTACTGATGGAGGATCTCATTTCAGGAATAAGGGAATCAAAAAATTTATCAAGAAATGTGATATAATGCATAGATTCTCTACTGCTTATCATCCTCAAACTAGTGGTCTAGCAGAAATATCGAATCGTAAAATTAAACACATTTTAAAAAAAAAACTGTAAATCCTTATAAATTGGATTGGTCTGCTAGACTAGATACTGCATTATAGGCATACAAAACTGCTTATAAAACTCCTATAAGAATGTCCCCACATAGATTGATTTTTGGAATAACTTGCCATTTACCAGTAGAATTGGAACATAAAGCATTTTGGGCTATTAAAGAATTTAATTTTAATTTAAAGGATGCTGGTGAGAAAAGGATTTTAGAACTCAATGAATTTGAGGAGATTAGATATGAAGCATATGATAATGTAAAAATCTATAAAGAGAAAATGAAAATATGACATGATTGGAAGATTGTTAAGAAGAAATTTAAACCTGAACAAGAAGTTCTACTTTATAATACAAGATTGAGATTATTTCCAAGAAAACTAAAATCCAGATGGTTAAGACCATTTAAAGTGATAAAAATCTATCATTATGGAACTGTTGTTATCAAAGATCCTAACACTGGAAAGATATTTAAAGTTAATGGGAATCGTTTGAAACATTATTAAGAAGGGCACATACCTCAATTTAAAGAAGTTTTAATGTTAAGTCAACCCAGCTAAACAAATGGTATGTCGGGCTGACAACGTTAAACCAAGCGCTTTATGGGAGACAACCCTCACTTATGTTGTTATGTATTACTATTTAGTTTGTTAAGGGTCTTATATATAAATAGATAATGATCTTACACAATTGCATTTATTATAAATTAAGTCAAATATTGGTATTGGAGGAAAATTCGGAATCGATTTGAATAAAAAAATGAAAATTGCAATTTTGGCCATTGGCGTCGACGACGCTAGAATGGGTGCCAACGGCGCCCTAGATAATGGACATCAGCGCTGGAAGCGTCAATCGGGAGCTTCGACGGCGCCGAGTGTGGTTGGACAGTTTTAGACGACTTTTGGTGGGTTTTGGTGTGATTTCACTTCATAATAGCTGTCAGGATGAGTTTAAAAAGTCCTAGAAACATATTTGGACACCTAGTAACTTCCTATTTTCGGATTCCATGGCTTCAAATTCCAGAAATACTTTTAGGTATGGAGTTTTGAACAAAAGAAAGTTTATTAGTTTCGACGAGTAGCAATTATACGATAGAGTTATTACGAAGATCAAGGAAAGAAGATTTGTTAATCATAGAGTGATCAATCCTACTGGTCCGATTGTTAAAATCATTCTGCAAAGGCATTGGGAAATTCTATGTTATACTACATCTACGATTGTCGTACCGGTGGTGAAAGAGTTTTATGTAAACTTACGTGGAATTACTCAAGGTGTTGTCTTCAAATGAGGTAAGGCTGTACCATTTACTCTTGCAAGGATTAATGAATTGTATATGATAGACAACATTCCAATCTATCAATACACAATTTTCCTTCCTACACGTGATTTGATGCAAGACGTGTATAATCTTCTAACGGATGAAAGTGATATGTGGGAGATACGAGATGAAGGATATGCTAGTTTCTCCACTTCATTACTTAATCCAATTTTGAAGCAAGGACATCTCCTTATTACTGAAATCATTTCTGCAAAATTACTGCCTACTATGAAAATTAGTAGAGTCACCTAAGAAAGTGCTATTTTAAATTACTGCATTCAAATGGAAAAACCCATTGATATAGGGTCTATTATATTTAAATCTATTATGGGTATCCTTACTAATGGACCAATTTATGGACTTAGGCATCCATCTATCATCTTTTTGATTTGCAGTCAAGCCCAAGTTCCATATGAAAGTTGGGAAAAGACTTTATTACCTTCGGAGCCCATGAATCCTAAAGATGAGAATTATTATGAAAATGGAAATGAAGCATTGGAAGCCATCATAGATCAATCTTCGCATGCTTCAACTCCATTAATACCACAAACAGTTGGAAGTTCGCTTGCTTTGGAAAAGAATTTGAAGAAAATTGAAAGGGAACTTCAGAGAATTATAAATGTAGTAGGAGATCTTAAATACCTTTTTGATCACCTAGATTGGAGAATGAAAGAATATTTTGATCACACTGGAACCTTTGAAGTAGGATTAGCTCGGATGTTTAAAGAAAATGGGTGGATCAAAGAAAATTTGACAGATCAATTCCCGTACCGATCCTTCTACAGCTTATATGTTCATCACCAATCTAAGGGAGATATCAGAGGAGGAGATAGCACTGAAGAAAAGGCGTAATAATTGAAGACTTTAAATTCTCTATCTATTTTACAACATTATATATATTTAGTGTAATTGTGTGGATTTAATTTGGTTTGGCTTGTTTTATTTTTTGCTTTAGAATTCTGAACTTTTATTGTGTGTATAGTTTTGTAACAGCGTTTAGTTTTGTGGCTTGATTTTGACTCTAATTTATAATTACTTTGTTTAACATTTGTGATTGTGTAATTAGAAAATTGTGTTTGTAAAAAGTGTACTTTCATATATAAAAGTTAGTTTGTGGTTGTTTGTGAAGATTTATATTAGTGAAATGTTTTGTTTTGTCAATTATTGTTGGATAAAAATTTGTGTTTAAAATATTAAAAATTCTGGAGTAAGTCAATAGGAAATTGAAAATTAAAAACAAATTAAATATGAAATTTTTGGGCCCTCAGCGCTGACGGCGCCCTCGACTCGACAGCAGATTTAACCCCTTCAAATTCGCAAATTTTAATGTGGCCACCATTTCTATGCTTAAGTCATCTTCAACCTTCAGTTTGGGTGACTAGGGCTTGATTGTGGTCGGATTTGAGGTGATTTAGAGGCTAAAAGACTTTGGATTTCATCTTCTCAATGTCAGAGCTACACTTTAAACCAAAAATTTTTTATTTTCACCAAGGATTTATCTCACATTGCATGGATCCGAAAATATGAAAATTTTTTTGAGAAGTTTTTGAGAAAATCCTTTGGTGATGAAATCTTATATAGTAATTTGAAGTTTAAAATATTTTACATTTTCATTTTTAGAATTTTAGAATTTATTCAGATTTTTCAAAATTTTCTAGATTTCCTATGACACCTAGATTGAACAAAAGGAAAGTAGAATATGATGAGCAGAGATTTGTTAGCTTTAAAGTCAGTGCTCGATTTCATAATTTTTTTTAAAATAAGAAAGTAATTCAGGACTGAGGTTTTAAAAATCTAAGAGGAGAAGTTGAACGTTTGATTATTGCTTGGCAATGTGAAAACTTCTGCTATTTTACTGTCGATGCAGTAGTTGGGATTGTAATGGAATTTTATGCCAACCTTCCTGAAGCTTCTGATGATTATGTAATTGTTCATGGAAAAAGGGTAGAATTTACTCCAAAGAAAATAAATGAGTTTTAATTTGTAGAAGATGTGTATAGATGCCAGTATCATTCTTTTTCTGTTACAGATAAGGCTTCAGATGAAGTTATTTCTTTTTTGACTAGTGAGAAAGGGGCTTGGAAAATAAAAAATGGAGTTAAGGTTAACATTCCCCATACTAATTTAAATGTAGTATCTAAGGTCTGACATTATTTTACTTATGGAAGAATGATTCTGACGAACCATCATAGTGAGGTGGCCGAAGATAGTGCCAACCTGAA
This sequence comes from Phalaenopsis equestris, assembly GCF_001263595.1. Lineage (NCBI taxonomy): Eukaryota > Viridiplantae > Streptophyta > Magnoliopsida > Asparagales > Orchidaceae > Phalaenopsis > Phalaenopsis equestris. Next base: position 3,913 of record NW_018238919.1, on the reverse strand, counting down.
CTACTATATTAAGCAAGTTATGGACATAAATGTTGGTTATATTACTTATATGAACACTCGATCTTTTGCTCTGGGAGAGACTTCAGGTGGATTGGTACACCCTGCTCTTAATTACACACTTTGTGAGCAGGCACGAGTTGATTTTAGACCTGATGAGGAGAGGATTGAGCCTCAGAGACCTATTGGGTCTGCAAGCATCAAGACATATGAATCTCATGTTGATTAGAGATCTGGTAGTAATGCTAGAGATATTCCTTCTACTTCTAGGGATATGCCTTCTACCTCTCATGGACCTACTTCTAGTCACCCCAGCAACAGAGAACTTTTGGATCGGATGAGGGAGTTATTTTGAGGATGGATTATAGGATGCATAATATGGAAGCAAAGCTTTAGTTTGATACCTGAGGGGAGAACATTCAGTTCAGCTCCCTGTTCACCCTATGTTTACTCCATATCAACAGCAGAAGTTGGATGTAGATGAAGAAGATGATGATATTGATTAGTTATCTTTTTGTTTGTTTGTTTTTGTTTGTACTATGTGATTTTATTGTTTGTGTTGTGATGTTGTTTAGACTTTGTTTGTTATGTTATGTGAAACTTTAATGTGGGAGACTGTTTTCATTTTTAGAATTTAGTTTAGTACTGTTGTTATTTTCAGCACTTTGTTTTGTTTTGTGATTAGCTCTTTCTTAGGAAATATTATAAGTATTATGTGCAATTTAATGTTCTTAGCCTCGTAGTTTTCATTTTAGCACATGCAGTATTTTCAAAATTTATGTTCAAAAATCAGAATCTCCAACAGGGATAAATTTTTTTTATGTATTTAATGCTGTCTTTTACCTTTCATTTTTAAAGCTCTTCATGTAAAAATCTTTTAAAAATTTAAGTTTTGGGGTGGGGGGGGGGGGGGGGGCAATGCGGGATGCTAAGGTACACATGCACATGCTTAAAAAAAAGAAAAAAAAAAAACTAGTAGTATTGAAG
>NW_018238919.1:876-2720 GCF_001263595.1 Phalaenopsis equestris | reverse complement strand
TTCATGTAAAAAGAAAAGAATTAAACTTTATGAAATCTTTAAGTTAATATAAATTTGTTAAGTGAAGAAATGTAAAAAGTTTTTAACTTTAAAAAAAGGATAGTGAAGTTCAAAATCATTAAAGGCTATCCAGATATAGTAATCCTGATATATATAAATAAAAAAGAGAAGAGAAGAATGAAAGAAAAGAGGATTAAAAATGATCCTAAAAGGAAATGAAAAAGAAAAAACATATTTGGGGAGAAGCTTGAGGAGATTCCTAATTAAAAATTGACTTCACTTGAATCAAATTAAGAAAAAAGAATTGAACACAATTTCTAAACTTTTATTTGAATGTTACTTAATTATTAATAAAGTTTTATGAAGTTCTTTTTCATATGAATTTTCTAAGTGACTTTAGTATAACAAATTGTAATTTTTCATGAGAGAAATAGAGGATCAGAAACCTTAGACTTAATTATTGATTATCTTTACACCTTTAGTATTAACTGAAGTTATTTTGAATTTTTCTTAAGTTATACTATTATATTTGTAAAACTAAAATATGGAAGTCTAAAAGTTAAGGTCTTTATCATAAGACATTTTTTTTAAGCAGTAAAGGAGTTACTTGAGGACAAGTAACATGTAAGTTTGGGGGATTTTTATACACCAAAAATATATGCATTTTTAGACCCATATTTTATACCTATTTTTGATGATATTGCACTTTAATGGAAGGTATTTTGATGTTTTCTTAAAGGTTGTTGATTTTTAGAGCTTAAAGCAAAAAGAAAGGAAAAAGAATGAAATTTGGAGTTAAAATGATGTTTTTGAAGAAATGCTCAGCGCCGGCAGCGCCGAGGGCAGCACCCACGACGCAAAACAAATTAACGCGGATATCTTTTACTCAACGCCAACAGCGCCAGACCATCTCCAACGGAGCCATAAGCGGTGCATAAGCGGTGGACCCAGTTTCTAGAAGGTTCGATGTATTTGGATGATTTTTTGATGAGTTTTTTGAGGCACCTCTTGGAGAACCGACCAAGGACTCTATCCGTGGCCAAATTTCATCAGAAAAAGCGCTTCTCAAGGTTTTTCACTCCTCTACTTTCATTTTTAGCACCATCATTCCATTCCACTTCCATATTGGAGTCAATTAGTGATTTTTCTTTCATAGTTTAGAGTTTTTGTGGTGAGAATTAGTGTGAAACTTTTTGTAAGAGTGTTGGAGATGGAGAAAAGTGGGAGATATCTTCCTCTTGCATTTCTACGATTTGCTTTGAGAAAGAGTTTTTAGATAAGTATTGTTTATTTATCAGTGTTGTATGAACTTTCTTTTATATATGAAATTTGTGTTTTGCTATTTCTTTCCATGAAGTCTGAGTAGTTCCCTCTATCTTTCTCCCTACTCTAAGATATGGTGAAATGAATAAATAATATGAATGTACCAATATTAAATTGTAAATTAAATTGTGATGATTTTTCAATTTTGAACTTAATTTACTTTTCGATTTGACCAATTGATTTTGTTAAAATGTGTTGTGAAACATATGATCCCGTAAATAGAGTTTGAGTTCTACAACAAAATAAGGATCACATTTGATTCCATGAAGGAGAACATCATTTATGGAATTAAGTGCGAATAAATAGGGAAATATTGTTTGTTAGGTGTAGAGTTGGAGAACCTTTAGGGTGACAGACAAAAATCTTCAATTCAGTCTTAGTGTTTAAAAATTGAAGCGAGAGATAGCCTTCAAGTGAAGGGAAGTGGGAGCTCTTGAGTGGGAGCCGGTATCCCTCTAGCCTAGCCACGAATTTAGGGACTAAACCTGGGATTAGCCAATAATGATTAGCCAATGATTTTT
>NW_018238919.1:0-783 GCF_001263595.1 Phalaenopsis equestris | reverse complement strand
CTATTTGGCACAATACATATTATGAAAATTTATCCATTATAGTGGGAAGGATTCCTCATTATAGTGGGAAGGATTCTTTTTCACATAAGAATCTCCGTTAAATAAACATAGTTAATAAATTAGTATTTACTGTTTTAAATTTTGCATATTTGATCTGATAATATTTTCAAAATTTAATTTTGATTACATCTCAACAATTGAAATTAGTGACAGTGATTTCAATTGACTTTCTGTGAATTTCCTAGCAAATTTGTCATTTCCAATTTAAACCTTCCCTGCAGGATCGATATTTAGGGCTTAAATAGAAAGTCCATTATTACTTGATAATGATACATATACTTGCACAGAATATGAATATTAATTGATTATATTTAATTAAATTTAACATAATCTATTGCAAAAAAAAGTCGGATTAGCGAACTCATGATCAAGCTGACCTACTAAGCCATGTTCAAGGATAATAATTCCTATTATGTGTACTTAGAGGTGCAACCCTCTCATAGCTCATAGGGGCGCAGCTCTTTCAATTTTGGGCCTGGATAAAACTCGCATGGTACTTTACTTTCACCCGTTCTTCTGAATGTCACAGAAACTCTACAGTTTTATACTATTGGAATGTAGTGCTTTGCAAGATTTGTCATGTTCCCTTTTAGAATTAGTACTGAACCCACTGACAGCAAAATCTCAACGAATCTTTTGAATTCCTCAGTGCCAACAACATCAATTTATTTTTCAAACAAAATGTTACTTTGACTTTGTTGACCTCACTTTTGGTTGAGGTCT
>NW_018238918.1:0-406 GCF_001263595.1 Phalaenopsis equestris | reverse complement strand
AAAAGTTTATATGTGCTAAGTACATCATTTAATTAATTAAAATAATGTCTATAATGATTAAACGGATGTCGTTTAGGCTTGGAATTGATTGAAATCGCAAAAAATTTGGAATTTGGATAAAATCAATAGAGCCCGCAGACAACGCCCTCGACGCCGCCGACGGCGAGATTTTGCCGAGACTTGGGATTTAATTTCCAATTGAGCGCACCGACGGCGCCATCGACCCCGCCAACGGTGAGCTCACAAAAAAACACCTTTAACTGCGATTTTGACCAGTCAACCGCCATTATTCATCATCCCCTTCCTCCTAAAAACGCCATTTTCGACCTAGGGCTTGAAAGGTCTTGGATTAAGAGGCGATTTCAAGGCTATTTGACACCGGATTTGATCATCTCTAGGTAAGAGC
>NW_018238917.1:0-1196 GCF_001263595.1 Phalaenopsis equestris | reverse complement strand
TCCTCCCGCTGCCTCGCTGGTGATTCTCCCACCTTTACCCGCTTGGCGCCTGTCACCCCTCTCTCCCAAAAGCGCAACGCTAACTCCCCACCTCCAGAATACTCCTTTGTCGCCTCACTTGAGAAGTTCCTCAAATCTGGATCCTCCACGGCGTCTTCACATCCGGATACGGCCGCTAGCGACGGTGGTGAGGCAGCGGGGAGGGTGCTCGACGACGCGATCTGGAGGAGAGAGACAGATGCGTGGGCGGGGTTGTCTGTAGTTAGGGTTTATGTATACGAGATGCCGGCGAAGTTTACGTACAATCTGTTGCGGCTTTTTCGGGACACGTACAAGGATACCTCTAATTCAACTTCGAATGGGAGTCCTGTTCATCGCTTAATCGAGCAGGTCGGTGAATTAAAATCCTTTTTTCTTCCTTTGTCTCTGTTATTGCTCTTTTGTACTTTTTTGAGCTGGAGATCGGAATTATATTCCATATCTTAATGGCATTGCTGGTTCTAGGGCTTTACTTGGATCAAATACCAACGAGTCCTTTAGATTTATAATAGGAGCTTCCAATTGGGAAGCTTTATTAGCATAGGGACGCATACGTTTCTTATTTCCTGCTTTTATGATTTCACTTTTGATCTTGTGGAGGTATCATTACTTATCAACAATTATGGTCCCTAAAAGTCCGATATTTACAGTTCTTAGACTTGCACTTTATAAGACTTTAGCACCTCTTATCTTTGTCGTGCTGATTTCATTGACGTATAGAAATCTAATTGTTCGCAATAAAAGAAGAAAAGCTTAACTTTTATGCTTAGGTATCTACTTACTAATTGAAGATAAATTTCTAATGCTAATTGCTTTCGTAGATGTATGCTATGCTTAATAGGGCTATGATTTATTGCTTGAAGTGTATCTACTTACTAATTGAACATAAATTTCTAATGCTAATTGCTTTTGTAGATGTATGCCATGCTTAATAGGGCTATAATTTATTGCTTGAACTAATTGAATGCATAGATGCATAAGACTTTAGGGGCTTCATGAATTGCTATTTAGATAACACCAATATTTTTATTCTTGATAAGGATGATTTGTTTTCTTCTACTCCTGGATAGTGCCATGCTTAATCATATTAGCAATTTAGATTTAAATTAAAAAAACAATCCTAATTTTATTTAGGCACTATCTCTTCTTTTTTCTTT
>NW_018238916.1:0-424 GCF_001263595.1 Phalaenopsis equestris | reverse complement strand
CTCTCTCTTCCACACTATCACTCTCTATCTCTCCCTTTTTTTTTCTCTCTTTACCTCTCTTACTTTCTTTTTCTCTAATTTTCTTTCCTCTTTTATGTCTCACTCTCTTTCTCTCTCTTCTGCCCTCCTTTCCTTCTTTCTAATCTCGTCACTTTAGTCCTTTCTCTCCCTCTCCCTCCCATGTTTCATCACTCTATCTTTATCCTTCTCTCTCTCCCTTCCTATCTTCATCCCCCTTTCCCTCCTTCGCTCTCTTTACCTCTTTATCCCTCCCTCTCTCCATCTCTCTTATCTCTATTCTCTCTTATCTTTGTTAATGTTTCTTTCTATTTCTTTGCCTCTCCCTCTCTCTTACTCTCTCTCTTCTCCCCATCACTTTTATGTATCTCTCTATCTTTTGTAGTCCCATTCTCTTTCACTCACA
>NW_018238915.1:0-1556 GCF_001263595.1 Phalaenopsis equestris | reverse complement strand
TTTAAAATACTTCCAACTCAAAAAATATTGATCTGAGACTGATGATTAAAAAATCTTACGACACATCAGCCATATCACCCATTGACTAAATGACATAAATACAGAGACACAAAAATTGAAGATTAGTAAACAAAAGGGTCTAAATCTAATTTCTTTCATATTTTTTTCATAAAAATTTGATTTTGTCAAATTCAAATTAAATCCACATTACTTGAATGGTAGCATTTTGCCCTCCCTAAAGTAGAATGTACTTTTATTAAACATTTCCATTTTAAATTAATAGAGAGAGCCTTCCTCATATTTAACATTTTTTGTACATAAAAAAGACTCATCGACAAGAGTATTTATTATATTTTAGTATTTTTGAAGACAAATAAACCACAAGTGGACATTTCAAATACTAAAAAAATGAGGGGGCAAATAGAATATAGTTTTATAGTATAAATTATCCTGCCCTTTGGCGCCAATGGTAAGAGGCTAATTTATTAAATGGCTAATTATAATTAAATGGCTGACTAAATTTTAAATGTTCAACGAGGCTGGCTGTTACCCCTAATACATTATTTTTTTAATACAAATATAAAAAGCTATATTTTATGCATTAAAAAAATGTTAGGTGATGTTTGGATAAAGACATTTTCTCTTAAATAAATTAATCATAAATTGTCAATAAGGGTCCGTTTGCGGCAGCATATTTGGTGCGGTACGTTTTGAAAATACACCTGACTTATTTGGCTAAACTATGTTTTGGCAGCTTATGCGTTTTCAAAACGTAGAAAACAATGTTTTCACACCGCACCTAGATAGGTGCTTTGACATCTTTTTTATCACGGTCTGACTTTTCCAAAAAATAAAAAATTATAATTGTCACCAGACCTAGCTTATCAGAAGATTATTTTTAATCAGCTTAAAAGCAGATTATTCAATAAGCTGCAATTGCCCCAAACAGACACTAAATCCGCATTATTTCTTTATTCAAGAGTAAAAATGAAGCTTCCAGGATATCATAAATGACAGGCTATTTTAAATGAAAGATATTTTTTGAATTAATATTCAATATTTTTTTTTGTTGTGTAGACGTCCCTTCCACATGAATAAAATAAATGCTGTTCATACTCATTTTTATGCCATATAAAATACAATAAAAATAAATTATTTGATTGGATGTTAGAACTTAGAAGTGTCGCTTTTTAAAAACTCCTGAATTTTTGGGAAATTTGCATAAATACCTCATAATTCCTCCATACCTCATAATTCTTCCATATGAATAAAAAAATGTTGTTTTTACTCATTTTTGTCACATATGCCATATAAAATGCAATAAAATTAAATTATTTGCTTAGATGTTAAAAGTGTTGCTTTTAAAAACTCCCGGGAAATTTGCATAAATACCACATAATTCTTAAGCATTTACAAATCTAACACCGGACAAAAACCCTAGGGCTATCAAAATGGCTCGTTGTTCGCGAACAACTCGTGTTTGGCTGGTTAAGAAGCTCGTGTTCGGCTCGTTCGCTAAAGACGAACAACACGAACAAATATTTGTTCGTTCGTGT
>NW_018238914.1:4498-4995 GCF_001263595.1 Phalaenopsis equestris | reverse complement strand
CCAGTAGGGGATGTCATTCCCCAGCCTCCAATAAAACGAACAAAGGCCGAGCCAGTGGTAGAGCCTACTTTGCCGGAACACGTACCAGCTAAGCCCCACAAAAATCGCATCACGATTCCAGCAATGAAATGCCAAGAAGATCAGCAAAAGATTGAGCCTTATACTCCACTACTTACTAAACCAAGGCGATTGCAGATAATCTTAGAGGAAGAGTTGGAAAAGTATCAAAGGGTTCGAAAGCAGAATTTTGAGCACTTTGAAAGAATTCGTGGAAAATATGTCAACATTCTGGAAGGACTAGAGCTCCACACGGATGTGTTCTCGAAGGACGAGCAGAGGAGCATAATTGATTGTGTCTTCCACCTCAGAGACTTAGGCCGTGCAGGCCGTTTAAGAAAGAAGACGTATTCTGAACCCCGGAAATGGATGTGGGGTAAATGACGGATCACTATTCAGTGAGGTTGCTGCTACAACTACGCTCATGACAAGAAAGGAAA
>NW_018238914.1:0-900 GCF_001263595.1 Phalaenopsis equestris | reverse complement strand
AAAGCTTCATGATTATGTTAAGATTCAAGAAATGAATTTCCAAATTTGTAACATTCAATCCTTACATATTTATGCATCCAACATTCAAACTTAAATTTTTACATACATGCCACTTATCTCCTACTTGTTTGCACATCTAACGCCTTAACTTTACCCATTACATTTATGCCATCTGAATTTTTCATATCGCGTAAAGCTTACTACGATTTCAACCTTTAAACACGGAATACACTTTCTCTTGCATAGTCAATGTGGTAGGTATGTAAACATCAAAATTTGGGTGATGGATCTATAAACATGTAGGAATTAAGTCATGTGCATGCAAAATCCCTTTAATTGCGTTTCACTGAAATTGGGTTTTGGTATGCAAACGCGTGTAGCAATTAACATACATACTTTGGGAACCTTTATGATTCTCCTTGAAAGCTTTAATTGCTGCAATTTTAGAGGCTTCACATGCCGTGTTGGGCGCGGATTTTTAATAATTTTTTTAAGGTTTGGGGGGCTGTCCTCGATCGATACTTTCACTGTTTTGGAAACCACTTTAGGTGCCGATTTGAACTGATTTTGTGCACTGTTTTTGGAATTATTATAGGTGCTGATTTTGGGCGTTTTGTGAGCTTGTTTTGGGGGCTTGATTTTGTTCCCGGTTGTTGTCCAGTATTTACAAACTTGCTGTAGGTGAATGGGAAAATGTTGTCCAGCGTTTAGAGATCCTGTAGGAGTGCTGTTGAGAGCTCGGAGAAGGGTATAGTGCTGTTGGAAACTTAGAAAAGCTTTGGGAGTGCTGCTTGGGCTTTCAATTTGTCGTTTGGGAGCCGTTTGAGATACAAGGCTGCTGTCCATTGCTATTTAAGTGCTGTAGTTAACTTACAATTGCTGAAGTTAATAATTTGGAAT
>NW_018238913.1:0-1468 GCF_001263595.1 Phalaenopsis equestris | reverse complement strand
AATAATAATAATAATAATAATAATAATAATAGATTGATTAAATGTTAATTTAATAATGATTAGGATTGCCTAAATAGAAATATATGCTAGGATTTTTTGAATTAAATGCTAAATTAGCTAAATCTTAGCAAATGTTTTTTGCCTAAACCTCAAACCCTAAATTTATTAATATTTTTCATATATTTAATTAGAATTATAAATTCTTAATCAATGATGGTTTATTTTTAGTCAGTACATTAATGAATGATTAATTAGTTTTGTTAATAACAAACTAAAATTATCTAATGAGCATTGTAGTATCAATTTTAGTTAATTAGAAATCATGATTGATGATTGATTATATTAACAAATAACTAAATTAGTTAATAAGAAATTACTGATAATTTATTGATTAATTATGCTTAATTATAATATTATGTTATATTAAGTGATTTTAATTTGTTATTAAAAAATTGTGATACTTACATGCAGACCTCCCACAACATTGATATTTATAAAATAACCCCTCTGGTTGTTCTTTTGAACAATCGAACCAATCCTATTTACAGGTAGGTTGGTGGATTTGTAAATAACAAATTTTGGTGGGAGTATGTAACAAATTTTGTTGCAGCCGGCGTAAAATTCAGAAATTGCTTGAAGGGAGACCAGGGAAGAAAAATGGCGGCCAGAATACAAGCTTCGCCGGCTCTTTACTCCTGCTCCACCCTGCTTTCTGGCTCATTCTCGAACCTATACCTCCGATCCATTCCCTCCCCGGCCGGCAAACAGCCATGGCTCCCGCCGGTCAGGCCCGGCGCGGCTTCTCCTTCCAGGAAGACAACTTGGCCTCCCGTAAGCCAAATGAAACCTAGTTCACTCTCTCTATAGTTTCCCCCCTCGTTCCACAGCGAATCAGTCGAGGGATAAGATGCTGATTTGGGTGACCCGCCAAGTTCATTTTTTTGTTCTGTTTACCAGCTGCTGATTCGTATCATGATGCGCCGCTCAAGATTGTTGAATATCCGGATCCCAGGTTGAGGGCTAAGAACAAGAGGATCGGTACCTTTGACGAGAGTTTGAAGAAGTTAGCCGACGAGATGTTTGATGTAATGTACAAGTGAGTGTTTTTTTCTTCCGGATATAACCTAACTGCTTAATTCCTTGCAAAGTGGTTGTAGCTTGAAATTTAGAGGTTTTGAGACAGAACTGATGGCATTGGGTTGTCGGCACCCCAAGTTGGGATGAACATTCAGCTTATGGTTTTTAATCCTGTTGGTGAACGTGGTGAAGGAGAAGAGATTGTGCTTGTAAACCCTGTAGTGCAGAAGTCCTCTAAAAATACTTTTTCTTACAATGAAGGCTGCTTATCGTTTCCTGGAATCTATGCTGATGTAGTGGTAATTGTTAATCTCTTCGACACCTGCTGAAGTTTGAATGGAAGTCTCCAAACCATTTCTTTAATAGTGTCAAATTCTCTCTGTTTTCTTGT
>NW_018238912.1:0-974 GCF_001263595.1 Phalaenopsis equestris | reverse complement strand
CCCTTTGGTGAGTTAATACGTCATGCTCGAGTTACTGAGTATTTAGGTGCTAAAAATGAAGTTTTAGGTTCATATATTTCCCCATTATGCAAAAAATATCCATAGAACGTAATTAGTTATAGAATGAAAGTCGGTAAATAGAAGCATTTGAGTGTTATTTCTATGAATATATAATATTTTAGTGTTGCCCATGAAATTATTCCTTTTCCTTTTCTAATTTTTTGTGTGTTGCATTATCTATTTAGTAGCATTTTATCATATTGCAGAATGTATGTTACCTGAAGAGGTGTCATTCCCCTGCTTCATGGGAAAACAAATTGACACATGGAAGATACCTCAGTATATAAGGGAGTATGAACGGGGTAGAGATCTTGAGCTATGGAGAATCAGGCTCTGTACGAACCAATCTCAGTTACAAGATATCTAAATTTTTGATGCATTGTAGTAGACCTATGGATCAAGGCCAGTAGGAAATCAACAATTTTTGGGTTTTTTTTTGTTACACATTTTCATTTATTTTTCTTCTTCCTCTTATTATTGGATCTTCTGATCTAGGAGAAATATTTGCGTATGTAAGATGTACGCAAAGTTGCGTACATATTAGGTTATTCGGAGGGTACATGTAGGTTACACTTGGGTTATATGAAGAATTACAAGGGGTATAACCTAAGTGTAACATACATGTATCATCATAATAACCTAATATATATGCAACTTTGCGTACGTCTTACGTACGCAAATATTTCTCTTGATGTAGGGTTTAAATGCTGATCTATGAATTTTTTGAGTGTCTTGTTTGTGCGCACGGAATTCAGATCTTCTGATCAAAATTTGTGTTTGACACACCGAAGGCCTTATTAGGGGATCTGAATTCAAACTGAGCTGGTTTAAGATTTATGACACTAAGTTGTTCAAAGTGTAAATATCAAAATTTGGGCATTAGATATGAAAATAGATCAGAACTGTATTTGAAG
>NW_018238911.1:0-3193 GCF_001263595.1 Phalaenopsis equestris | reverse complement strand
TTGTTATTAACAATTTTTTATCATCCAATACAAATCTTGATATATTGCATACATCTCCCAGTGATTTTATTAGCATGAAACATTCAAAGTACGGTTTAAAGTCATTTAAAATTCTGATTTCAACAAACTTACAGTTAAATTAACCAGTTCGGCGAGACAGACCCAACGTTACTAAAATTTATCTAATTCGGGTCATATCAAGTTTATATCAAGTCATTAAAATGCTTTTGGAAGTTTTTCAGTTCATAATTGGAGTGTCAAACATGAAGCGTTGTTGCAACATGAACGAATTTCCTGGTTCATCGCTAGGCAGAGTCAAGAACAACTTTGTCTTTCTCTGAAAAGTGTGACCTCAAAACAAAAGAGGGTTTTAGATTTCTTTTAAGATGGGGTCAAAGAGAACTTTCTTATTTTAGGTACTCTCATTGATCTCCTGTTAAGAGGCTGAGGGGACTTCACGTTCTTCCTCCTCTCCTTAACTTATTTATAGATTGTGAAATAGAGAGGGAAAAATTATTTTGAGAAAATCTAAATTATAAAAATAAAAGTAATTTTCCTTTTTAAAAAAATAATAAAGAGAAATAAAAAATCTCTCATATTTTTCTCCTTAATTATTATAATCTAAACATGCTTTAATTTCTTTCTGAATAGACCCTTGAAATATATATATTATATACATATTTATTTCATTCCATATATGTGTGCACACACGTGTGTCCTTCCACTTAATTCTTATATATTTAACATGTCCAGTACCAAAATTTTGATATTTACATGCATAATACTCAAATCCTTAATTAGTATTACATGAACATATAATGTGGTCTGAATTTGAATATTTTGAGACGATGAACTTGGTCTCACTCGAAAATTGGAGATCAACCGATATGTCATCAATAAATTTTCATCATCCAACCAGATCTCGATGTATGACACAAATCTCATGGTAAAAAATCTCATGTGAAAAAATTTAAACAAGATAAGTTTTAACTTCAATTAAAAGTCATCCATAACTTTGATTTTAACAAATTTATAGTCAAACTGATTGACTCGACGAGACAGACCCAATAGTACCGAAATTGGTCAAATTAATCTGAGTCAAATCAAGTCATTAAACTTATTTTATAAACTTTTAATGCATAATTGGAAAGTCAAAATATTTCAAATTTGACATGCTTTAGAGTCGAATCAAGTGTCTCAACGAAGAGAATTTGAACAGTTTAAAGATGGCTCCATTTTGACATCATTAAGGCACTCAAATATTCATTGAACGTCATCCAATCGAGGGAGTCTCTTCAGGTCGCCCGATCACAATAGTCTTAATTTCTTCCCTATTTGCAATCTAAACTTTATAAATAAAGTCATACCCCTCTCTTTAGAAAGGTAATAGACCCTGAACAAGATGGGGGCCTTAAGCCAGTAGAAGATTAAAGCTTGGAAAATGAGCTAAAATCAGGCATCACTTCTCCACATTACTTTCGGCGAATTCCTCCCATTTCTACAGTCGTCAACCACCGTCGACCACTAGCTTTCGACCACAGTTTACCACCATCAGTCGCTCTCTACTGTCAATTACCATCGACTATCATTTGCTCCTTGCAGTAAATTCCCTTATGAATTCATAACATGCAGTGCAAAATCTTATTTTATGTTGGTGAAGCATCTGATAGAGCAATGAAACCCAAAAATAGTATAACAATGTATCCCTAAAATAGCGCATCGACACACCTCGAAGATGATGTAAAAATGCACCTTGAATATGGTGCAACGACACACCTTGATGACAGCTTAACATCTCACATATGGTGCCATGACGTCTCCCCAAAGTTGTGTACCAACACATCTCATATACGATGCAAAGACATACTACAATGACTGTGTAACAACACCTCTCACATATGGTGTAACGACACCTCCTAAAAACAATGTAACAATGTATCCCTAAGAAGGTGATTTTCTTTGAACTCCTAAATCTCCCTTTTTGCAGCTCCCAAATTCATCCCTCACTGCCTACGAATGTCATCACAACTCCGTTATGTGACCTATATGACCAACTAAATTCTATGTGGTCCACAGCTTGTGCAACTCGACTCAGCCTCTGCATCCTACAAACATCAAACACAGCTCACCAATATGACCTACAGAACGAGCTACAACCTACATGATTCATAGCTCGTGCAGCTCCCGACTTCGATTCCCGTTCCCACAGCCTAAAAATGGCATTACAGCTCACACCTCCGGCCTACGTGACCAACTACAACCTATATGGTTCACAACTCGTACAGCTCTCGACTCTGATTCATGCGGCCTATGAGCGGCATCACAACTCACCACCATGATTTACGTGACTAACTGCGACCTATGTGGCCCGCAATTTGTGTAACTATCGACTCCTCCCTCCATGGGCTATATAAATATAGGTTTTTCTTAATAAAATAGAAAAATAACCAACTACACATGTTTTATATTTTTTTTTATTTTTATAAACAAATAAATTTTATCAGCATCAAACGCGATTTCTTGAAACCAAAAAAAAAACACACACACACACACACAAAAAAAACCAAACAAAAAACAAAAAGTGATCCCAAATAGGGTCTTAATATTTATAATCCTTATTTTTCTAATATTGTGGGGCTTACGCCTTGCTCGTAACAGTTAAAATACCTGGCCCAATAACCACACCTTTTAAAAAATTGTGCTATATATATGATTTTTGGTAATAAATATGATAAATTTTTACTATAATTTCAAATATCTCAATATCAAGAAAAACCACATCAACCATTATAATAATGTCTATGGTAAGTACAAACCACATAAACATTTATAGGATCAAATATAAGAACTTCTCATACATTAATGAACAGCTTATAATAACTAAAATACTATTCATTAAACCAAAGAAATAAATAACATAAACACATATAATGTTATGCAAATAGTTAGAGCAAAATAATAATTTTAAACTACAAACTCAAATAATAGTTGCCAAAACATTCTCTTTTACTCTCACTTCATCCTCTCTTGCACCCACTTTCCTCCTCTCTCTCTTCTTTCTTTATTTCTAGCTATCTTTGAAGATTAATCATTTCATGACTAAGTATCATCTATAAGTAAATGTGAATTAAACTATCGTTTATTAATGTAATAACCATTGCTTAAATTAAAATATACAGCTATAATTTATAAA
>NW_018238910.1:0-853 GCF_001263595.1 Phalaenopsis equestris | reverse complement strand
TCCTTGGTGAATCATCATTTGTTCCATAATATAATTCAAAGAAATAGTATCTAAAGCAGATTTTCTAGGAGTAGAAGCAGAAGAAAAAGTAGAAGCTGAAGTTGAAGGTATGTTAACTCCAATCCTAAGTCTAGTCCCAAAACTTCTCTCATAATTTTCTAATTTTTTTTTTCCTAGTGGGTTTATGTGATGGCAAATTTTCTTCTTAAATCTCATACTTCACACCAGATCTAACACACAAGGGAGTAATTAGAGCAGGGTAGCCCAAACCTCCTGTAGCTCCTCCTCTCAAGGAAACACTAATGTTTGTATAAAAAAGGGAGCCAGTGTCAGTGAGCTAGTGTCAGTGGGTTTGTTCATCTAAATACAGTAGTTTAAAGTGGCTCTCTCATGGGTTACCTCATTGAAATGGTTGGTAGGCAGTAATCTACTGGATATGAAATAGTGCCATGCATGAGAATGAACATTAAGTTTTTAAAAAATAAAAGTTCACATGTTGCCCATTTTTAATCTTCCAAACTCCATTTCCATCAGTCAAAAATCCCATAATCTCATTCAATTCATCATCCGTATGATGGAAATCAGAAAAGAAGCGAGATGGAACACTGTGCAGCTTATATATGTGGTTAATATAAACAAAACTGATATCTACGCTCATACATAAACCAAATCATCAAATTTGTCTGGTAGGTCAGCATAGAACTCTTGAAAAACTAAAATTACAGTTATGAAAGAGAAATAAAAAAAGTTTCCCACTGTTGCTCCGCAATCAAATATTCAATTATTCTGTCAGGACGTAAAAAACTCCATTATGTAGTCAATTTCTTCAATTGCAGATCAGCATACCTATCTC
>NW_018238909.1:0-333 GCF_001263595.1 Phalaenopsis equestris | reverse complement strand
TTTGTTAAAGGTGGAGCCCTATTTAAATAAAAAAAGAGAGATGACACCTGTCCTGCTCCCATCCGCCGACTCCAGCTTCCGCTTGCGATTAGCGAACCACTCTCGCCTTCTCTCTGCTGCGAATCGAAGAGTTGCAACCTCTGAAACCGCTTTTATTTTTCCGTTCGTGATACAACACATGTCTCCACTGGAAAATCTCGCCTCTTCTTTGTGAAGCAGAAGAAGAAAAGAACGTAGCGAAAATCTTAGGTTGCTCCTCCCTTTGGCTTTGACATTCTTGTTTTGGGAAAAAGAGATAGTAATTTGCAAGGCAAGAATTCTCCCTTTGGTTGG
>NW_018238908.1:0-4797 GCF_001263595.1 Phalaenopsis equestris | reverse complement strand
GGATGCCCAATTGGAAGGCCAAATAAATTCCAAAACAGAAATTCTTACAATCAAACCGAGCATCTCAAGAAAATGAATCCAACAAACCAAATATTACTCAATCCTGATACCATTAAGGCACTTAACCGTCCGCAAAATATCGCATGATCGAGAGGATTTTTCTAGGTCGCTCGATGGATTGATCCATATTTTTTCCTTATTTGTCAATAGACCTCCCCTGAATTCTATAATTAGAGTTCTACCCTCTTCCTGAGGAAAAATATTTACATACAGAATACCCACGCAGCTCTGCGTGTATACTCCATCAACCCCGCAATACCTCCATAATAACATATGAATAATATCGAAATAGAACCCGCGAAGGTTATTGATGTTATATGTTATTGAAATTAATAGCTCAATAACCTCCCAATAACCCCATAATAACCTCGAAGCAGAGGTTATTGAGGGGTTATTACTAATGCAGCTCTGCGTGCGTAATCCGTATGGAAATATTTCCCCTTCCTGAGAGGGGACCTAGACCCTGAGCCAGAGAGGACCAGAGCTTGGAGGAAAAGAAGGGGAAGCTCGTTTTCTACACCAAAGGTCCAGTGAACGTCGCTCGCTCCTACAAACCCTCGACAATTGGAGACCACTGCTCGTAGGTCGCCACCGACCGCCATCAAGCACCACATATTCCTTATGAAGACACAACATGCATTGTAGAATTTCAATATACGTTGTGGAACAACAAAGCACATAGCAGAGCAACACGTTGTTAGAAACACCGAGCACCAACACAACTCAAAGATAGGATATTAAAGTCCTAACAACAGTTACTAACTATAATCATCACAGTCCACTGTGCAATAGATATTATATCTTGGGAAATTGTGTAGTCCTCTTTCGCCTTTGGGACAAGGGGATGTGCATGTGATCATAAATTCATATTAGATGATTTTAATAGAGCCTGACACTGTGTTTTTTTTTTTTTTTTTTTTTTTTTTTTTTTTTTTTATTTATTTTCACATAAAAACCTCTAATTTCTTTTCTGGTTGTTTTCTTTTATCTAGTTGTGGGCTAGATTCTCGTACAATGCTAAGACAATAATTCATTACTTTACATATGTGAATCTTCTAACACACACCATTTTGTCATTGTCTATGGGAAAGGTAGTCCAACCGCATAAGTTCTTGAGAGACATGTTGAATGACCATCAGATGCAATGCTAGCAACAACGAAGCTTCTCACTCAAATACCCATCATTCTAAGGGATATCCACGGAGCCAAGGACGCCAGGATTTTGCATCTTCCTGAAAGGAATCACTTTACTAATGAAGGCGCATTGGGCCCCTCTCTAAAGGATCAAGTGCGCGAGATGGAGGAATATTAGCATGAGATCCTCGAACTACTATATGAGGTTCTACAGTTAATGCCCACACAACCATATGGAGCTTATTTACCACCAGTTTAGTAGCCAACGGAAAATTAACCACCCAAACATATTTGTATCGAGCCCCTTCCCTGTGATGAAACCCTTTCTCTGTTATGTTGGGTTGTTGACCTCACTGATATTGCAAGTTTCATTCATTTATCTTGTGCAACTCACCTGGCATCACTCCGCCTCACAACCACTCCTAATGATGTTATCCCTAAAGAGTTACAATGTCTAGTTCGGGAAAAGCTCCCTTTGGGGCATAAGGATCTCTTTCCAACTTGCCACAAATTCTAAGAGTACTCTCCCTTAGCAGAGTTTGTACTCTAATAACCCATCCCAATGAGTTTCAATATCTTGAATATTGATTTTTACGAAGGGGTAATTGACACCTATGAGCATGTTGACCGCTACTGAACCATCACACACATTCAACGTACCTTTGATACACTTTTTTGTGAAGTATTCTCGACCACTCTTAAATGTTAAACTCACACATGATTCTACTCGATCATGGCGGGCACTATCAACATTTGTAACGAGCTTATCAATTATTTGTGGAACAGTTTATAGCAAATGGAAGGATTGTCAAATATTCTTCCAATCTCTCAGAAGTTCCCCCAAATAAGGTAGAGTTGCTCAAGGAATGCTTCCGTAGGTTCTCCACTGAAGTTGATCTGGAGTTTCTGAGAGGGTCTTCCTCGGAGGACTTTGCCTAAAACATTTCTACTCATCATTGAAGTAGGAGACGTTCCGTTGTTATGTTGATCTTGTCCATCACGTTGAAGCTCAAATCATTGAATATGAAACCATCAAGGTGCAATAACGACCAATTTGGGTGATTCGGGGGCAAACACAAGAATAATGCTAGAGATGTCAACCAAATCTCACAATAGAGGAAGTTTGAACAACAGGGAAATTATGATCTCTCTTCTTGGCTTGTTAATCAGGGACGTAAGCCTCAACCGAAGAAGGGTTATATGCAATTCAACATGTCACATGTCAATGTTCTAATGGACATAAAGGATGAAGAGATTGTTAAGTCGACTCACCCCCTAAAATTAACTCAAAGGAATAGGAGCAATGCTATCATTTCTACTAGAGTCATGACCACACCGTTGAAGCATATAAATAATTCAACGAAGAGATCAAAATATTGGTTCGATAGGTCATGACCACACCGTTGAAGCATATAAAAAGTGTAAGGAAGAGATCAAAATATTAGTTCAATAAGGGTATATGGGTTGGTTTATGTAGAATAAACCAATTGGTTTTGATAAACCGCTGGGGGTAACAAATATAAAAGCAAAAACATGACAGTGACCAAGCTGTTGGCAAAATTCAAACAATTGCTGGAGGCCCGTTGCTGTATGACCAAATCCATATCACTGCCCTTGGATAATAACACATATAAAATCGTGCTTCTAGACAATTACTTCCGATGATTATGACCTAGAAGAGTCCAAATCTACCACCAAGACTCTTTCGTCATCAGCACATAAATTAACAAATGCCGCTAGAATGTGAAAAGAATCATAATCGGCAATGATAGCCTTGTCGATGTCTTATTCTACTCCACCTTTCTTAGTCTGGGGTTGACCAGGGGAAAACTTCATTGACCAGGGGAAAGCTTCAACCTGCTTTTGGGCCATTGTACAAGCTTGACAATCGACTGGTAAGGGTCAAAGAAACGATGCATCTCCGTATTGTAATGGAAGAATTTTTTCGACAAATTACTCACTTAATCCAGTTCATTATTGTTAAGTCAGAAATAAATTAAACACCATCTTTGGGAGGCCCCTGTAGTCCATCTTCAGCACTGTCGCGTATATATTACACCTCGAACTAAAGTTCTTAACCTCTGTGGGGATCATCGTTGTGCATGAAGATCAGTAGATAGCGCAAACATGCTACTTCAAACAAGCTAAGCCGTGCTCACCAGTGATGCTTAGCATAAAAAAATTTGATCTTTGAGACAAAGGCGTGTCCCAACAAGCTTCTCCCATGGAATACTTTATCCATATTATGCTCTCAGGTGATCACACCTAACAAATAGTGCAGTGTGGTTCGCTAAACTTCAATGAGTGGAGGTTGAAACATGTAGATCTTTTTCAGAGGAGCCAAGATATTCTCGCTTAAGCCCCGGTTAATATGCCAGGAGTCAACCCCCCTTAAAGGTTGACCCAACCTTCAAGCCAAGCGTTTGGAAGAAACACAACTTCTCCTCAAATCGTCTGTAAGCCATCAAACAATAAGTCAACAAAATTCTAGGAACAAAGTTTATATGTGAAGTACACCACTCTGTATGGCTAGCAAACATCATCATGGTTGAAAAAGCTATCAACACTTGGAGGAGGTGTGTTGACTACATCTACCTCAATAAAGAATGCTCGAAGGATTGCTCCCTCTGTGAATAGATCAACTTACTGACGCTATGTTAGGACACCAGATACTCAATTTCTTGGATGTCTACTCAAGGTGCAATTAGATAAAGATGAATCCAAAAGACCAGAAGGTCGCATCCTTTTAACTAAGCATGGGTCTATACTCAATACTAGTGCAACTTACGAATGTCTCGTGAACAAGGTTTTCTTGGCTCGTTTCCAAGATAAGTTCCTACCGCACTTTAAGATACCGAGAGAAGGTCGAAATGTTGGTTTCTAGTATACAGTTGAATGTCAAGTCACTTTCAGGCAACTCAAGACATATCTGATGTGACCACCCCTCCTTTTGAAGTCTGTCCAAGGGGAGAAGATGTATATATAACTAGATATTTTGCTTTATGCGATAAGCTTTGTTCTGGTCAAGGAGGTAAACTTGGTCCAACTACTCATCTACTATGTCAACAGGGTTCTCTCTAACACAGAGAATTACGACCCGTTGATAGACAAGATTGCGCTATGACATTCTCAGCAAGGAGGCTAAGTTTGTATTTCCAGACTCACATCATCGTTGTTTACTCATAATTCTCTCTGAAGACCATCTTGTAAAAATAAGAAGCTTCGAGCAGATTAATTAAATGCTCAATAGAGTTAGAAGAGTTTGACATTTGCTACCTACTCAGAACAACCATGAGAATCATGTCAAGCTAATAAATGACTTTTATCCCTTATAGAAAACTCTTCATGTACTAGACTTTATAATTCATCACAAATTACATGAGGTCGAACTACATTCTCAACACATGTTGGAGGCTTGTTGCAAGGCCCGACGACTAGAGGTGGATGCGTGGAGCTAGTAGTGTCTAGGAATTCAGTTTCATGATAGGGGACTTGAGTGCATGAAGGGGGTGCCAACTATTCACCTCTGGTGATGGATTTAGAGGTATACCCCTCCAATATGCACAATCATCAATTGTTGAACCTCACGTAAGAACATAAATC
>NW_018238907.1:0-914 GCF_001263595.1 Phalaenopsis equestris | reverse complement strand
TCAAACTTTTCAATAAATGTATAGCTTCCATAGTAATCCTGCCCGGCATAAACCTAAATTGATTATGAGAAATCTTTGTAATACATCTTAACCAATGTTCAATTACATTCTAATTACACCAATGTTCAATTACATTCTCCCATAATTTTAAAGTATGACACAACAACTTAATTCCTCTATAATTTGCACTCTTGTGCATCCCCTTTATTCTTAAAAATGAGAATCAAAATACTCTTACGCCACTCCTCAGGTTACTCTTCCCTCACTTTTCGGACATCTTTTTAAATAATATTAAAGAGTTTAATAAGCCATGAAACTCCCAAATCTTCTAAACATTTCCATAGGAGATATCATTAAGTCTTACAGGCGTTTCACTCTTGGTTTTCTTTAAGGCATGCTCAACTTTTTTTTTATTAATGTGACGGTAAAAATGAAACATTTTATTATTATTAACAATATTAAGATTACTAAAAAAATTATCAAAATAACTCACTCACCTATGTTGAATATATTTTTCTAAGAAAAACACTTTTTGATTTTCATCTTTAATACACTTTACTTGAGTTAAATCTTCACTTTTCTTTTCTCTTTGTTTGGCTAGTTTATACATATATTTTTCACCCTCCTTAGTATTTAAATTATTACAAAGATCATTAAAAATAAAATTTTTTAGCGTCACATATTGTTTTTTTAGACTCCCTGCAGGCAATTTGATAATTGTCCCAATTCTCTAAGTTTTTACAATTAAACCAATTTTTATAATATAACTTTTTATATTTTATCTTTTTTTACACATTATTATTCCACCACTAACTATTTTTATAATATAACTTTTTATATTTTATTGAGAGTATTTATATTCCAAGATTCTATACTAAAAATAATTTCATTAGTTTTATGAAAAAATTTATTTA
>NW_018238906.1:0-397 GCF_001263595.1 Phalaenopsis equestris | reverse complement strand
AAGCTTCCAAGTATTCAAGTGTGAAGTGTTTCTTTATCTTTTCTCTTCTTCTTAAGAGTGCTTAGTGCTCACAAGTCCAATTGTTGTGAGGATTAAGCTAATTTAGTGCTAAAGTAAAGCACTAAAACTGCACGGGTGACTCGAGGATAGTTAGTCCGTGACAAGATGCTCAAACTCATAACCTGTTCATTGGCTCAAGCTTTGGCTGTTATGATCCTTAGGCATGGCTAATAAGCTCATTAATGATCCAAGCTTAAATTAGCTCAGCTCATATAACATCAGCTTGACTGTTTTGCGTGATGAGGCCACATTTCTGAAGATTGAAGTTTCTAGCGTAGAATACTATGCTAGATCATAGTTTCGGTATAATTGTTTCAAGGAAATTGAAGCATGCTTT
>NW_018238905.1:0-348 GCF_001263595.1 Phalaenopsis equestris | reverse complement strand
AAATTTTTATGGTAAGTTCTTTGACTCATGAACCACAGTGGTGAATAAAACTCAAATGATTTTGATCTTTATATTCTCTAAATTAAATGTTTTAAGCAAATTGGTATTTGCTACAAACAGTGACGTTTTGATTCTAAAAAATTATGAAATTATTTCGTAAAACTACTTTGGCCATAGGGAACTTACATGAATTGTTGTATAATTTTATAAGCCACGTACAATTTTCTATAATTATTTAAATAAAAAATTCATAAAAATTTATAAAATTAAGATCTCTATCTAGAGAACTTCTATGTCTTTGGAAAAATGCTCCAATTATGCATCTAGACAAAGGCTACAACATATAAA
>NW_018238904.1:0-5883 GCF_001263595.1 Phalaenopsis equestris | reverse complement strand
ATCTATCTATATCGAAAAAAAAGTTGACCGACAATCACCATCATTTGGAACAGTAGACCCGAGATATCTAAATGTTCATACTTTTAATGATTTGATCACCCAAAATTACAACTCTGTCATTGGAGCTACTACTACTGAAATTATACTCAAGATTTAAAACTAGAAACATTTTTAAATCTACTTAAACGAAGGCCTTTAGATTTTAATGTAGATCTTCATAATTGAACTTTTTTTCTAGTTTTATCTATAAGAAGGATATCATCAACGAAAAGCATCACCTAAGTACCTTCTCTTGTAAATGTCCAGTAAAAACATCCATAACTAAAGCAAAAATATATGGGCTTAAAGCCGATTCCTGATGTAATGCAATTGAAATAAAAAAAAATATATATATTTGGTCAATCCTCCCTTTCGAACACAAGTAACGGCTCTAGTATATATATCTTTAATGACTCAAATATAAGTCATATCAATATATTTAATTTATTCTCTAGAACTCTCCAAAGGACTTCTCTTAGAACCTTATCGTAAGTTTTTTCTAAATCAATACAAATATATGTGGATCCTCATTATTCTCTTTGTACTTCTCCATTGAGCCTCTCAATAAATGTATAGCTTCCATAGTAGTCATGTCGGACAAAAATCCAAACTGATTATGAGAAATCTTTATATCGCGTCTTATAGCTTCCATAGTAGTCATGTCAGACAAAATGCAAACTGATTATGAGAAATCTTTATATCGCATCTTAACCTATTTTCAATTATTCTCTCCCATAATTTTAAAGTACGATACATTAACTTAATTCCTCTATAATTTACACACTCTTGTGGATCTTCTTTATTCTTACAAAATGGAGACCAAAAACTCTTCCTCCACTCCTCAGACATCTTTTTAGTTTTTAAAATGATATTAAATAGTTTGGTAAATTACAAAATTCTCAAATCTCCTAAATATTTACACACTTCAATTGGGATATCATTAAATCCTTCTGATTTTCGACCATTGGACCTGATGATATCCCAATTAATGATAACACTAAAATATTACTGGCATCAACAAAACCACTTAATCTCTGATTCTATGCATCAAGTGTTGACACTGAAATGAGACTCATTGATAAATTATCATGCATACTTACATGACCAACTAAGATGTAGTGAAAGTAAATGATTTATTGTGCTTTTTGTACAAGATGAATTTGTAAATTAAGTGGCCATCCTCATATTTGGCTTTTTAGCCCTTTTCCCAACAACTTTTTATTGCCTTTATGAAACCTTCTTCACGAACTCTATGTAATTTTTTGTTATGCTTCTGATATTTTGTTTCTTCTCATTATTTAGCTGACAATGCCAGATATTCATCTTGAGACTCACACTATAAGATCCCATGGAACAACAGTAGCAAGATTTCACTTGCATGACTGGATCATACTATTACTACTTGGAGTTATTGATGTCGTATTGAATATTATAGAACCATTCCATCGTTTTGTGGGAAAGGATATGATGGAGGATTTGAGATATCCGATGAAGAGCAACACAGTACCATTTTGGGCTGTCCCGGTACATTTAAAACCTATCTTATACTCTAATTAACTAAAGGCTTATTTGGGATCAATTTTGTTTAATATTTTTATTTTAATTTAAAAAAATATGTTTGTTTGGCATGTTTTTCTTGCATGTTTTTCTTTTTGTGTTTCTGACAACAAGTTAACATATTTTTTAAAACATTCAGAATGACTTTTAGATGTTCAAGTGTTTTTAAAAGCGATCATATCTTAATAAAATATGTCAAACGTGTTTATTGGAAATTAAAATGTAAATGAAGTAAAATAAAAACAAAAAATAAAATGTAAAAAACAGAAGTAATTCCAAATGTCCCCTTATAATCATTTTAATGAGTTGTTTTTGCACTTGCTGGATCCTCGACATATAACACCATGAGTTTTTTTTTTATATGACAGTTGATTGGAGTTGTTTTGCCGGCTTTTATTTTCCTTGCTATATACTTCAAAAGGAAGAGTGTCTATGATCTGCACAATGCAATATTGGGTAACAAAATTGCTTATTTTCTCATTTGTCTTTCAAAAAATTTCAGCGAGTTTATCGTTGTAGTGAGTTTAACACGAAATGTTGCATCCTAGCAGGCCTACTGTTTTCTGTGCTTATAACTGGCGTCCTAACTGATGCAATCAAGGATGCCGTTGGACGACCACGGCCAGATTTTTTTTGGCGTTGTTTTCCTGATGGTCATGATGTGGGTGCCTTATTATCACAGTTTTGAGCTCTTTTATTGAATTGTTCCACTAGCAACAATTTCTTTTAGGAAGATTTACATGCATACCACTCAATTCTTATGTATTTACCTATCTAACACCTAAAATTCAATTTTTACATATATGCCATCTTACTTATTCATGAAAAAGTGTAAAAGTTAAAACATTGGTATTTTTGATGTGATATAAAGGATTTAGGTGGTATAGATGTAAAAATTAAAGTTTATGGGTTACATATGTAAATATATAAGAATTGGGTGTATTTATGTAAATGTCTCTTTCTTTTTCTCATTCGGAATGTGGCAGCTAACCAAGGCGCTGAAATTTTTTTTATGCAGCGATATGATGACTTCACCACTAGTGTTATATGTCATGGGGACAATAGTGTTATAAAGGAGGGGCACAAGAGTTTTCCTAGTGGGCATTCTTCATGTGAGTACAAAATATTTGTGCCCACTTAGTGGTTGAATTTGTTTATTTAATATTTAAAATATTCATTATAATAATAATGTAATGGTAAACAATATTGCCGCACTGGAGAAATTGTCATTCAGTGCAACAAACTAAAAATGGGTAAATAACTGATGCATGATTTGTAAAGTTTTCATATGGCTTGATATTTTTTGCTTCAATGCTTCCAAAATTGCCTAATTGTATTTCAACTTGTGAGTTTTTTTCTCTTTTTGATGTGAATTATGCGATGGAAGTGTTTAGATAATGCATCAACTGTGAGAAATCTTATAAAATGGCTTCCTCAAAGCTTTTGTGAATTATTATTCGATTTGTGGCATGGTTCTTTGACTATTTTTTTAGATATTTAGAAGCGAATTTACGAAGGTATTTCTGCAATAATAACTTGTTATGATATTCTCAAAAATGCAGGGTCTTTTGCTGGCTTGGGCTTTCTTGCATGGTACCTTGCTGGTAAAATTCAAGTTTTCAATCGGAGGGGCCATGTTGCCAAAATTTGCATTGTGTTGGTTCCTCTTCTCTGTGCATCGCTTATTGCAATTTCTCGAGTAGATGACTATTGGCATCATTGGCAAGACGTTTTTGCAGGGGGAATTTTAGGTTTTTACTATGTTTTTTTATGCCTTTATTTTTTATTCAATTGATTTTTCTGTTGATTTCCTTACTCGTTGCAGTTCATCGCCATGATTTTTTTTCTGATTGTTTCTCAGGATTGGTGGTTGCTTCAGTTTGCTATTTACAATTCTTCCCTCCACCTTATCATGCAAATGGTATGTTTTAATGTTGGGAAATTTACACACATACCATACAATTCTTATGTATTTATGTATCTAGCACCTAAACTTCAATTTTTATTGCCATAAGTTAGACGTATTGTTGATGGCTTAAACTTCATTCTTCACCTTTGGAAGAATAGCAAAGTTAGTCGGAGTAACTTAGGTCCTGTTTGTTTTGGCTTTTTGAACCAAAGATTGAACCAAAACGCGGTTTTAAAGCGTTTGGCTCGTCCGCTTCCATCTCTCCTGACGGAATGCCGTTTCGCGATTGAATAGTAGCCCGAATACAGCTGCTAGCTTGCATCCCGCGGTTACAAAATAAACTTGTTTGTTTCATCTGCTTCAATGCTTTTATTGTCTTTATGTAACGCGGAATCTGCATTATTAGATTCTTAATGATATTCTCATGAGCCTTGATTATCGTCGTATGATAAATTTTTGTGGAGAATATTATTCTGTGATTTTACCGTGATGCCCTCTCAAAACCATAATACATTTTTGTCCATTTACTGAATTATCATGTTGAAATGTGTCGAAAGATTTTTCGAACAAATGGGTACTACAGTCATTAGTCAACTGACAACACTTTTGAACATTTTTTTTCAAACATACCAACTGCTTCTGAAACACTAGTTTATGAACAACAGATTTTCAACAACAACTTTTGAGCTTTAGCTTTTCTACAGTTACAACCGAAATAAACGCACTCTTAGTTATAATTGTTATTTAGTTTTGAGTAAAGAATCTAAATTATGATTTGAACCTTAGTTTAGAAAATTGGGAGCTAATTCTAGTGGATATTGGTATAAATATATGCTTCATTTTATTCAGGAATGTTGGTGCCATATACACAATTGGCTTTGTGTATTATAACATTTTTGTTTTCTCACATTCACTCACTGAGCTACTACTCCGCAAGTCAGTCCATATTCTCATAACGTTAGAGAAGATGCAGCACAACTTTGGGATTCTCAAAGCATTTTTGTTACATAAACCAAAATTACTTCTCAAAAAAGTATGTAGGCGATGAGCTTTGATAAATGAAGATAGGAAAATTTACATACATACCACTCAATTCTTATGTATTCTATATCTAACACCAAGATTTCAATTTTTACACATATGTCATCTTATGCATGAAAAGGTGTATTTCACTTTCTAAAAGTCAAAATAGTGGTATTTTTTATTTGATTTGAAAGATTTGGATGGTATAAATGTAAAAAGTAAAGTTTAGGTATTAGATATGTAATTTTACATAAGAATTGGGTGGTATGTATGTGAATACCTTATGAAGATATTCAAAACTATTCATTTGATCGACAACATTCCTTCAGACTGTGAGATATACTTAGAGCATGATTATTATTCCATAATTACCACAACTATAATGTGAAATTGTCATTATACTTTAGTACCTTGAAGTATTTTTTTTATAATAGCATGGTATAACTTGCAATTATAGACAATTACGATCAAATTTTGGAATTTTTATGGGTGATCAACTTCCTCCTGGCAGGTTGGGCGCCTCATGCATATTTCCGGGTGCTCGCCGAGATGACGAACGGCAGTGCACCTTCTGCTGCTACTAATGGCCTTGGCATAAGGCCTGTGGAGATTGAGACCCTCAATATTGCTTCAGAAAGGCAGAATAATATCGCTTCGCGGGACTCGAGCCCAATGTTTCATGATGTGGAATCAGCTGTTGGTAACCACAGGCAATGAATTTCTGGGCTGAATTTGTAATATAGAATATTTGCATATGTTTTGAGTAAGTCTTGTATATGTTTTGAGGAAGTCTTGTTGATTTAGATTGATCCTTTTATTATCATTCTTTTGACCCCTTCTTTGCAATTGGTACATTTGATTTAGATTGATCCTTTTATTATCATTCTTTTGTAATTGGTACAGCAATTGGTACATTTTTTTGTTTGTTTAGTTAACATATTGATTGATCAAGCAAAACAATGCTGTTCACTTCTATTGGATTGCAAGCCAAACTTGGGTTGTATTGGTTTGTTTAATTGTTTCTTCAAATTGGGACACAAGTTGATATGAAGTTGTATTATAATTATTCTTTTTTAAAAAGCCAAAAAACATGCTTGCTAGCTCCTACATAATGATTATGTATTGATTTGCAAACCCTCTTCCACTTCTTTCCCTCTTCTTTTGATAAATTTATGATTTTGGGGTCCCAATTTATAAGTTTAATTATTATAAATATCAATGCTTGGGTATTAGATATGTCAACACATAAGAATTGTGTGGGCATGTATGTAAATTTCCCTATTAATTAAATTATTAATAAAAAATGAATTTTGAAAATAGATATTTTTGAAACTCACTAAAAAATATCACAAGAC
>NW_018238903.1:0-381 GCF_001263595.1 Phalaenopsis equestris | reverse complement strand
AAAATATCTATCAATCTCAATGTGTTTGGTCATGTCATGATACACAAGATTCTTTGCAGTACTAATTATGACTTGGCTGTCACAGAACATCTTTATGGGATTAACGATGGAGTATCCCAACCGATTTATTAACCTTTGGATCCACATTTCTTCACAAATTCACAAAAACTTTGCTCGGTACTCAAATTCTACACTATTTCTATTGACCACTGCTTATTTATTGCTCCTGAAAGCAACAAGATTTCTTCGGACATAAAAATGATACCCGGAAGTACACATTCTGTCCATGACTGTTCAATTAGAGTCACTGTAAACATCTACCTTCCCGTTGTCTGATTTCTTAAACAGTAACTCTCTGTTGAGATGTTTTTAAGAAATCTC
>NW_018238902.1:0-692 GCF_001263595.1 Phalaenopsis equestris | reverse complement strand
TACCTATTCCATTATTACTAAACAACATCCAACATTTTAATGATATTTTCAAATGTTAATAAATTAAATACAATAACACAAAAAACATAAATAGCTTGAGGAAAATAGACACAAAACTTTTGCACTGAAACGTTGCTTATAGATCTGTTTCCTACAAACCTCAATAAAAGGAGAAAAAATGTGCCAAGAATATGAAGAGACAAACAACTTATCTACAATGTTGCTTCAAATTTAAGAAATTTGGCCTAAAAATAATTTAGTTATATTTCCCAATAAATTTAATAATGAGCATATTTCTACAATTTCAAATATTGTGGAGCATATAAAGTCAACATTTGATGATGATAATAATAATCATTATTATTATCATAATAATAATGATTATTATTATGATAATAATAATGATTATTATTATGATAATAATAATAATAATTATTATTATTATTATAATCATCATCATCATCATTGTCATCATAATCAAATTCAAATTAAAATAGTCTTCTTTATTCTTTTCTCTTAAATACTCTCCTTTTTTAAATAAGTTAGAAATCTTCTACTTACCGTTAGCAATTACAAAATTGTCCTATTTGGGATCACATTTTGTTTTTTGTTTTTTATTTATGACAACAAAAATCAGAAACCAAACTCAAAAATAATATTTGTTTATTTTTTTAAATTTTATTTTTAAAACA
>NW_018238901.1:0-375 GCF_001263595.1 Phalaenopsis equestris | reverse complement strand
AATTTTTAAATCCAAAACTAGAAAAGAGAACGTGTTAAGCTCAAAAATTATATGAAAATTTTCATTATATATGAGATTAATTACAAAATTTGGACCCGGTCATAGATATATGGCTATATAGTTAACCCTAAAACAATCAAAGTTTCAAAGTTTCAAAGCAAGCAAAGGCAAGCGGAGGCAGGCGACATCAGGCTGTGTAATAGGTTTTCAGGTATCGTCCATTTATCGGTAACACGGGTCTTTCGCCCCGGAAGTCCACTAACTGGTAGGCTCCTCTTATATAAAACTTCTCAACAAAAAATGATCCCTCCCAAGTTGGCTCATATTTGCCACCTATTTCGCGGCGAGCAAGAGTAGGTCTTTTGAGCACGAGTA
>NW_018238900.1:0-556 GCF_001263595.1 Phalaenopsis equestris | reverse complement strand
AAGAAGTAAATGAAGTGGATGGATTTAAATCATCAGAACATGTAACTTCTTCCAACATTAAAGATCAATACTCTCCACAACTTCTATCCAAAACTTAATTACTTATCATTTTAAGATGAAAGATAAAGAAAACTACTCAGAATCCATGGAGAAAACAAAATCACCCTTTAGTTTAAAAGAAGAAATTATTGTCAAACCAGCAACAAGTCTCGATTAAAACTAAAAGTAGTCTAAAAGCAAAAGATAAAAACTTATCTCAAGTCCTCCAAAAAACTGTTGAAGTTCCATTGAATCATCTATTCTCTTTTACAATCACTCAATATAAAATAACAAAAAGATAAAGTAAATAAAAAGTGGTTCCTGATAATCTCTCCGAACTAACTCCCCAGAGAACAACTTTCAAAACTTGCCAATATTTTCAGGACTCTTTTCTAAGTCATCTCTTCTTTCTTTTATAATTTTTCAAGAGGTTCCTTGGGATCTCATGAAAATGTGTCTTGATTTGATGTATTTGCGCAAACGACACATCCTTTCATGATAATTTTTGTCCATGGTG
>NW_018238899.1:25322-49259 GCF_001263595.1 Phalaenopsis equestris | reverse complement strand
TCCGAAGCGGGCGACGAGATTTCGATTCTGACAACAAATAGCTTCCAACGGGCAACTCCTCCAACCAAAAATAATATCGACAACCTCATTTTTGGTTGAGGTCTAGTTTTTCCTCTTTAGTAGCCTAGGGTCTAGCCATAAGACTTTCTTATTGTATATTCTTAGAGGACTAGAAAAGGAACCCTCACAATTAGAAATTCCAAACCCTTCCTTGCTCAACTTGAAGTTCCACATATTAGTCCTAACCTCTAGCACTTAGTAGGTGGGGTCAGAATGGGGGAGCTAAAGGGGAGTCCCCTATAGGATGGTCAGACCTTAGGACTAACCCTGGGTGATCTATTTTTGGTGGGGCTTACTTGCACACACTACACTCTCCCACATACGCTAAAACCTAAGATCCCTTAGGTTGGTCTCTTGACTCATTTTGGAAAGCTCATGTGGATGACCCTGTACACCTAGTTATTGGTTAAGAGGGTTAGAATCAGCACATTTAGCATAAAAAATGAGCCCTCGTATGACTCCTATTGGTTTAGTATGGCTTTATGGCTTGTTGGCCCATTTTGGCCTAACATCACCAAAGTACCAAAATACCCCTACAACCCTATTTTTCCAAAATTACCCAAAATACTCAATTATTTCAAAAAAGTCATCTCAAACCCCTCACCATTACCTAAATTCACCAAAATCCACCAAAATCACTAAATTTCCAAAATACCCTAAAAAATTGCTAAAATTACCAAAATATCCTTCATGACCTAAAAATTCCAAAAATTCTAAAAACTCCCAAAAATTCCAAAATCATCCCAAATATTCCTAATTTCAAATTTTTATCCTTAATTTGACCCAATTTGACCAAAATAATCCAATTTGACCAAAAGCCCCAATTCGCCCTTAAAGGCCCAAATGTGCCCAAATTTGCCCCAATCTTGGCCCAATTAACCCAATCTTGTCCAATTCAATTCCAAATCAAAATTCAGCATCCCCAATCCTATTATAAACAAATTTCAAGCCCAATTTGATCCAATTTCAAGCTCAATTTCATTCAAATCAAAAATGCCTAATTTTGACCATATGTCTGAATTCATCAAATTAGCCCGTCAATTCAACTCAAAATCACTTGAAATTTTGCCAAATTCTTCATGACATTCTCATACACCAAAATAAACATTTAATTAGCCCAAATTTTAGTCCAAAATCAATTTCCATTTTAAAAGCCCAAAATTTTAATAGCCCAAATCTAAAGCCCACATGACAATTCTTTCTCTTCATTATCTATTTGATTAAATCATTCTTAAAGTCCTAAATTAAAAATCAAATCATTCCAAGCATCAAGCCAAAATTCACAAAAAATACCAAATAAATCTAAAATCCCTCCTCATGAAATGTAGCCAAGCCACATGCAGGCCATGTAGCCACTCCCAAGCCATAGAAAAGCCACGAGAGCCTTGCTACATCATCAAACAAATAATTGCATAAGGAAAAGCCACTTTCAAGACCCTCATACTTAACCAAATCACTTGGATGGGGACTTATCCACACCAATTTAGTTGACCCATCTAATCCTCTTTAGCTCAAGACCAACCTTGGTGGCTGAACCCAACCCAAACCATGCCTTGATCCAATTTGACCCAAAATGACCCTTCTCCTATACTACTTCAATCCCATATGTTTACACATGGACAACCCCAATTAACTTCACCAAGACCAAGCCCTGACCTCCCTGAGTTGGATGGTGGCCCCTCCTTGGTTGGTCAGCCACCTTGGTGGTCAGGAAACCCAAAATCAAAAGCACCACCATGGCCAAAACTCAAAATTAAACCCATCCAAGCTGGCTCATCCTAATTGGATTTTTTCAAATTGTTGGCATCCACATAAGCATCTTAGGACACCCACCAATTTCCCCTGGTGGTCTCTCCTTCCCCATCTATTTAAACCCCCCCCCCTCCATGGCCAAAGAGGGAGAGCTTGAAATTCCTTAGGGAGAATCTGCCTAATTGCTTCCAGAGCCTCCTTGAGACCTCTTGAACTTAACCCAACCCTCAACCACTTAAATCCACTGCTCGAGCTCAATTTTGAAGCTCAATCTTTAGGCCGAAACATGACACCTCTCAAACCTATACCAAATTAAAATTAATTGCACCCACACCATCCCCACAGTAAGAGAAGAAGATCCCCCACAAAAGTCCCATCACCAGAACACCCTACGGTGGACTTTGAGCAAACCCATAATTTGTCCTTGGTCGAATTCATATCTAGGCAATTCACCAAGGCTTGAGGCTCAATCCTTAGGCTCTTGGGACCCCCACGAAGCTTTTACAAGCATCCAATCGAGGCTTCCCCTCTTGGACAAAGGAATTGAAAGTTAACCCTAAATTGACCTTCATTTGATTCTCCATGTGTATAGAATTGATTTAAGAGTCAATTGATCATACGGATATGCTCTCCTCGTCAAGATAAGTCTATAGGAACAAACCGCACTTGATTTGGTTGAGAATCGAGCGAGATATTAGGGTTTGAAAGTGGATGGTTTGCGGGTTGGCTTCATTGGGGATGATGACCATGCACCATCTGATCTTCCGTATATCGCTTGGACAGTTCTCATCGCGCCAAATGGAGTCCGGTTCAAAAAGGGGAGCTGACACGGATGGCGGTGCTCGATATTTTTTAGTGAGTTTTTTGCATAAAAAATTTCAACGCTAGTTTGACGCAAATTGCGCCGCAAATCGCCTAATCTAAATGATGCCCTTATTCGCCATAGATCTAACCCATATCCAATGTTAATATTTGCGTAGGACAATGTCGGACGCAAATATTGGGCGCTAATTAAAACTTCTCTTGTAGTAACCAAAGAAAAAAAACACTCCCAACAGAATAACAACAAACTCTCCAAAAAATAACAACCTCCACAAAAGCAATATAATCCAACACCGCATGAGAAAAATCATCAATCAATCCCAAACACCAAGCAATAGAAGACTGAAAAATGTTGAATGAAAAAACTAAAGTTGTAAGACCAACTAATAGGATAACAAGAAATGAAAGCAAACACCACAGTACAGAACACTCCCATCAAACACAACAACAAACTCCCAATAATAACAATCTCCATAAAAGCAACGGAAGCCAACACCACAAAGAAGTGTAACAACAAGCATTCCTAAATCGAGAAAAGAAATTTTAACAAACCAGCTACAAATAGGTCACAAAAAGCAACCCAATTAGAGAGGAAATATACAACTCCTCAGAAAATAACAACAACGGAACAGAGGGCAATCACCGAAGATGCAAAAAATTAACAAACCTGCATCAAATATTCCCACAACAGGCATTAATAAAACATTATAACTTCGTTTAAGAATTATGAATATCTTTAATTGATGATCAATATATTCAAAAAAATGGTTGAAATATTTAGTGTGCGGCAGGAAACATCAAATACAAAACCAAACTCTCAATATAACTTGTCAAAATTCCTTAAATTTAAAGGAATGAGATCTTTGAATTTCCATTTCTTATTTTTCTTCTTAACCATACAATGAATATTTTGAATAATAGCCTTAATCAGACAGCAATGATATCAAAAAATTCTACAATTCCATTCATATCAAATATATTAAACAATAATTAATTTGCACGGCTAATAGATGAAATCTCTTATAAATTTTACAAAAGATAGCTTAGAGCAATATAACACCTAGAGATTATTAGGAGGAACAACAAAAAAATGACAATTAGAAATACATTTATTAAGTAATAAAACATATGACATTCAAAAAATAAATAGTTATGAGTTTCAACCCCAACATAACAAATAACACAAGTAGAATTAACAAAAACTTCCTAGAGAGTAAAAATATCACAAGTTTCAAGCCAACTATGAATAATTTTACCAAAATGCAAAGCAAATTTTAAGGAAAAGCTTTTAACCACACCAACTTATACCAATTAAAAAAAATATATAAATCATGAAGATAAAAACAAACAGCTCCGTGAGAGTAATTATTTTGATTATTCTTAAGACAAGTAAAACCATCTCTAATTGGAACTTTATAAATAGGCTGGATACAAAAATTAAAAGCCCTAGAAGAAAATCACAAGACCTGTGCATTATTAGAAATGATCTCACAAAACTTTGTATTACGAAGAAAATTGAACCAAACAAAAAAATTATTACTTAACTTCTCATAAAGAGAAGATTCAAAAACCCAATCATTAAAAAAAAAATGTTGTAATTAGAAACCTGAAAGGTCAGAGGATTTGATTTTTAGGAGTCATTTTAATAATATATCTCAAAAAATGAGTAAAAGAATGAGATTTATGCCAAGTAGAACTATAATGATTCATGCACCAATTAGAAAGAAAAGAATAAGAATTATAAACATTCCAAATAAATTTAGATTTTCACATTACATCGATATTATCTAAAGATGGTGAACCAATACCACATTAATGTTTTGGCAAAGTAAAAACGTTACACCAAATAATATGAAGCTTTTTAATATTGTCACTATGATTTAGAAAAATAATAATCAATCAAGATATTTTTTCCTATGCATTTAGGAAGAATATAGAAACAAAACAAAAAATACAATTAACTCCAAAAAGTAAATATGATAAGATGAAGCCTACTGTGAAAATAATTTTTGTTTTCAACCAACTAATCGATAATGAAGTTTATCAAGAAGCTTTTGACAATCAATAGCAACTAATGTAGAAGGCTTGATAATAACATCGAGATAATCTCAAAGCAAATATTTCATAGTAAAATCAAATGCATTACAAATATTATGTTGAGTTAGAGAATTCACAAATTTAGAAAAGCAAATAGCAGATTTAGGGGCATTGGAATAAAAGTTAGAAGCTTTACCAAGGAAATCATTTCTAGAAATAATGTGACTAACATGATCTAATTTATCAAAAATGAGAAGATCGTCAGCATAAATGAAATGAGAAAAATTCTCATTATTAAAAGAAAGAACATTGAGATAATTATCAAAATCTTGATAATCAAGTAAAGAAGAAAAAAAAATCCATAATAATGATAAAGAGAAAAGGTGAAATGCGGAGGCATTGTCGAAAGCCCAAGGTAGAGTGAAAATAGCCTCTAATATCACTATTTATGATAACATAAAAATTAACATCAATGATATAAGCTTTAATCCATTTAATAAAAGCAAGTAAAACTCATACATTTCATTTTATCAAAAAAGAAATTTATATCGACATTATCAAAAGCATTTTTCAAATCAGTTTTAGCACAAAACTTCTTAGAAATATTAATAGAATTAAAATCATGAAAAAGTTTATTAATTAAAATAATATTATTGACGATATCACGATCTTTAATGAAAGGTGTTTTAGCAAGATGAATAATTTTAAGAAGGGTACATTTAAACATATCAGCTAAGAGAATAACAATAACTCTATAAATAACATTACAAACAAAAATAAGGCCTAAAATCATTAAAAATTTTACAATCATATTTTTTAAGAATATTAATAATACCCATATGTTTAACTCTATGAGAAAGATTAGAAGTATGAAAAAAATATTTAATGACAATAATAAAATTTGAAATAATAATATGTCAAATATCTTTGAAGAATTTAGAAATAAACTCATCTAGACCATGAGGCTTATCAGAAAATAACAAAAATATATGATTAATCTCATCGTTCCAAAAACTTTTAGAAAAGGGAATACATCAACATTAGAAATATAATTACTTAAATGATCATAATGAAAGATCGCCATAAATTCATAATAAGTATTGGGCAAAGTAGAAAAATAAGAAACGACTATGATGACAAATATAATCACTTTCAATGATGTGAGCTAAAAAATTCACGGCGATAGAGCAATGAATTATCGTCTTGGAGTTGCACGAGAATTCATCACACACTTAAATAAAAAAAAACAATCAGTACTGACACCAGAAGTTTTTATGTAGAAAACCCGTAAAGGAAAAAAAAAACACGGGGTTTGACACAGCTGAAAATTTTACTATAAGTTGATAATTAGGATTTGGTAGACATACTTTAAGTTTGTATTTCCTGCTTTTTCTACAAAGCATACTTTAATTCCTGCAAAATTATATATGTATGTGTTTTGCAAGTACTGAAGTTTCAGGTAAAGGAACGAGAAGACTTGTCATGTGCGCTTTTACAGTTTACAATACCTTCTTTTCTTGTACTTTCTATACTATACTTTTATGCTTACAAACTTGCATGCTAAACAATGATGTCACCCTGCATGAAGACTAAAATTGCCAAAATAGTCGTCAACCAACACTAAAATCAAACAAGATAAAATTCACCGCCACAATATTCAAAATATAAAACAACTCAAAATTTAATCACAAACATCACAAAACAACAATTGCAACTAATCACAAACATCACAAAACAAAAATTACAACTAAATTAAGATATCTCTATCGGATAGTCGAGAATCCCTCAGAGGAGGTAGCCTATGCTTGCTAACAAGGTTTCCCACGGTTTAAATGAAAGTATGGAACTCATTAAGTTGAGTTTAGTAAATTCATTTGGTCAAAGTGATTCTGAAAGAAAATAGTGGTACCGAAACGAGGGAACCGTGAGATCCTAACCGGTGTCACTCTAATCAACTTTAATATGCCCCATAATATTTAGATGAACATAACCTTAGGGATATCTTGCTTGACATCATAACTAGACACATTATAAAACTTAAACTCGTTACGATGAGGAGCTTAGAGCATTTTGGGCGACACAACTATCTTTAACAGGAAGAGGATCTACAATAGCCTATCTTTCCTTAGAATTAAACAACAAACCATAGGATTTTGAGGTTGTTACTTATGCAACATAAATCCTCAACCTTTTTCTTTAGACCTTTGTATAGCTCTGCTATACAATTTAAGACCTAACCTGCTTTAGGATTCCGAGATTGTCGTTTGTCACGGCCTAAATCCTCATATCTTTCAGGCTATTTGTGTGATTGTTTCACACGAATATAAGTCATAATTAATAAAATTGGCATGATTAAACATTTAAATATTTCTCCTCTAAACTGAATCCAAACCATAGGATAGCTTTGGAAGTCATCGAGGTTCTCCTACGGATCTATGACATCCCCTAGTTCTTCCCCCTTTAAAATCCAAAGTAAAATGTTCCAAACTTGAGCTATTCCCCTTTCACACCTCTTCATCTAATCTTGTTGAAAAGTCCTAATCCTTTAACCTCTTTGAAGAAAATATTCCCTGATTTTTATTGAGATTTTTCTTAGGTGACTTTGGTTGTCTAAGACGTAATTAACTATAGGGGCTTATCCTTATAGGAAGCATTCCCGAACCTAGAATTAATATAAACCCTATTTAATCCTTATTATTAAATAAGGAAAATTGCCGGCTTATAAATAAAATGGTTTCATAGATTTAAACGGATGTCATACAATCTTTAGTTTATTTAATCAACTCTTACCAGTAAGTAGTGTATTTATCATTTGGAGTAAATACATTGCTTACGGTATTATGCTCGTTTATTTAAACTACTTAGGAAATGAGATCGGCCTGGTCTTGTATTTTCAAAATCCAAAATACTATTTTTTCTAAATTATATATATAAATTAAATTAAATTAGGTGCTAGGATATCCATCCTAGCAGACGACAACTTAACAACTCCTAACCTAAAATAGTGCTGACAGGGTCATGGTTCTTTGATTGGTGATTTTGATTGGCTCTGTGGTAGTGGGTTAAGGTGCTGTGGGTGTGGCTTTTGAGTAGGGTTGTGGGTCGTGGTTATTTTATCACTTATATTATTGATAGTTTTTAATTTGAAATTTTCATGGTGTTTTTCATTACTTTTTCCCATTTGCATTTCTTTTTTTTTTTGTTTGAGAGGTCCATAATGAGACATTTGTCCTTATGGGTTCTCTTGGATGGCCTATTGGTCTCTGTTCGTTATTGTCACATGTGAACTCCTAATGAAGGTAACTAAGTTTCTCTCTTCTTTTTTGTGTAGTAATTTATGAGGATCTTCTAGACGACCTTTTTTGGTGATATGTAGTTGTGACACAAAGGGGGTTGGTTTTACATGTGTTAAAGGTAACCAAGAACCCATTATTTACAAGGTGAACTGCCTTCTTTGTAGTGACAAATTTGTTGGTTGTTGTAGTGAGTTCTCTGAGACCTCACACCTGCATAATATTGTAATTAATTATTTTTTTAATCAATTTATATTTCTCTATTCAATACAGTTTCCATTTATTTCCATTTCCTTTTATATTTTTGTATGAATTGAATCTGTTGTCATGACTAACAGGTTCTCTCTTGAATATTTCATTGAAGATGAGCTCCAGAATTTTAGGGACCTACTGACAAGTGCTCTGCCACTGCGAACTACAGACTTACCTACTAACATCACGTTAGGTACATAGCTATGAGAGACAGTTCTACAGGTGCCCGTAGAGCATCACAAAGAAGTGTGGTTTTTTCAGTTGGGCATATAGTCCGACATATTTCACTAGCAATATTGATCAGGGTTCGGCAAAATCTCTAGAGAATGATGCCAACACTAAAAATTTTATCAACACTAAAAATTTTATCAACATCTACACTAGCATGTAGATTAGCTCACTGATGCTTTGCATTAGCTGCTATCATTAGTTTTTGTACAAGAGGTAGAGTTAAATCTAATCTTAATGCTAGTGAGAATGCAAAGAGCCCATGATGACCCATAACTCGCACTATCTAGTAGGTCTGTGATACACCAAAATAAGGTACTATTTTATTTATACATTTTATACTTTTTTTGGTGATATTGTACTTTAAAGAAGGGTATTTTTATATTTTTGTTGCAGGTATATCAATTTTAGGCAATTGGAGCAAAAAGTAGCAAAAAAGAGGAAATTTGGAGTCAAAATGGAGATTTTCATGATCATGGCGCCAGAGGAGCCATTTTATAGTGAAGCGGCACTAGAAGCACCAGAATTTGCACCAGAGGCGCCAAAATTGATGCTAGAGGCGCCAGAATTCAGAGAACAACACAGACTTCTTTAGGCTGGTGCCAGAAGCGCTAGAGATAAACTAAGATGGAGTAAGGTGGTTTGTGACTATTTTTTAGCGGGTTTTGAAGGCTCTAAACAATTAAAACGTCTCGTGGAGTAGTCCAATGCATCTAGACACTTTGGAAAGGCACTTTAATGAAGAGATGTGTTTTTTTGATGAATAGAATTATCTCTTGATGTTAAAAGATGTGACTTTTGGGCGAAAATGGAGGGAATTTTGAATTTTTTTTTGAAAGAAAGCTGGCTCTAATTAAAAAGGAAAAGAGTCTAGAGTGTGGCGTGTGGAGTCATTGGAGGAGAGTATAGAGTTACGTTTTGGAGAGAATTTTGTTTTAGAGATTGTAAGAGGAGAGGAAATATGAGAGATTTCTTTTTCATTACACTTCTAAGAGAGAATTGAGTGTGATTGTAATGAGAGAAAGTGCTTAAAGATAACTTCTAGGGAT
Organism: Phalaenopsis equestris; assembly: GCF_001263595.1. Taxonomy (NCBI): domain Eukaryota; kingdom Viridiplantae; phylum Streptophyta; class Magnoliopsida; order Asparagales; family Orchidaceae; genus Phalaenopsis; species Phalaenopsis equestris. The sequence continues at coordinate 39,766 of NW_018238899.1, read as the reverse complement.
TTGCTTGGGAAGGAGTGTGAGATAAGTTGTGTTCTTTCCTTTCTTTGTTTTGTAAACCTTTTTTTATATATGAAATTCGTGTTTTATTGTATCCTTGTCATGAATTCTGAGTAGTCTTCTTCATCTTTCTTCGTACAATGAGATATGGTTTTGTGAAGAATTAGTTTCATTTTATAATGTTTGAAATGCCAATAAATTGTGATAGTTCAAACTCTGATCTTCATTTACTTTTCGATCTATCCAATAAAATATTAAAATTTGTTGAGAAATATACGATTCAAAAGGACTATCCTTTCTACAATAAGGTAAGTAACATTCAATTTCATGGGTGACAATATAATTAATGGGGTTACGTTAAAATAAATAAAGAAATATACTTTGATGGACGCAAAATTGGAGATTTCTAGGTGACGGATTAAAATATCTAATTTGGTTCATTTGCTTTGGAAACTAAAGTGAGATTGTTAGCCCTCAGATGAGAGAGAAGTGAGAGCTCTAGAGTGGCAGCCAATATCCTTTCAACCTAACCACAAATTTAGGGAATAAGCTCTGGATTAGTCAATGTTCTTTATGCACTTTCAGAGGGTAAATAATTTTATATGTATTTTAAATGATTTAAATTTCTTCACACTCCATAACCTTATTGTCAAGGGGAAGGATGCGTTCGTTTCAAAACTTTGTTTAGTCTTTATAAGTTTATTTTTGAAGTTTAGCAATTAGTTATTTAACTTAGTTATTTAAATTTAATTTCATTTAGCACACATTAAATCTACTTTAGGTTTGTTTTGCTTACTAAGTTTTTATAATTTGAATATTTTGTTTGACGTTATATCCATAAGAAGACTCCATTAGAGACCTTTATGACTTGAGCGATACGTATAGTTGCGTTATTATTACGGGTTTGGCAGCTCAGAGATTTTAAAAGATAAAATTATTTATACTAAATTTATTTTTATTGGAACTAAGCTGCATATTTACTATTAATGTTGTCGTCTGTGTATTGTAATATTGAAAGATATTTACAATGCATATCACAGAAATCGACAGCAACATCAGTCTGCGTCAAACCAAATGGATGCAGACCAATACAAACTTTAGTCTCTTAATGAGCTAATATTTAATTGATATAAACTTAGCTCACATCTATCCTTAGAGCCTTTAGGTGGGAGGTGCAATTGTGATTCATATCATCATTGTTAGTCATTGATGTTTGATCTTTTGAAAAGTGAAATAACCCAAACATCGCCAAAATGTGCAGATTAAGATCAAGGGTCATTAAAAGCCCGCTTGAAATTTATTCACATCGTCAACATGTTCCTGGTTTGACTGAACAATTGTAAACGTCCATTTGACATGTGCTAGTGAATTTGTCGCATGCAGCAAACCAATTCCAAGTCAAAAAGCTCTTACGTATGCGACATGTTAATATTTACCTAATGACTCATAATTTAGTGTTGCAATAGATTGGAGTGAGAAACCTCTTTATTTGTTATTCGATCGCTCTCTTGGCACCATATTAACTTTACCCCAAGCCAAATCTTCTACTTGTTTGTCATCATGGTTTTGAATGCCAACATCATGAATTTCACTATTAAATTGGAAGTTGCACTGAAGGCACTTATTATTGTATCTCGAAACTCTAGTGGGTTTTTGTCAAAACCGTCATGATATTCTGATTGATGTCATCCTTTAAATATTTTTGTTTAACTCAATAGCATCTACTATCTGCCTAATTTGTTGTTGAATGTGTGTTGATAGTATCATTTCATGTATCTAAACATAATTTAGTTTGGTAGCTCGCCAATAACGTGCAGTTAGTTGAGTATGTGTCTGCTCTCAACTATTAATGTTAGACACTGGTGACATTCCAATAGTAGTAGTGATGATCAACTTTTGCATATTACCAAGGTATTTGATGTTTCATTATTGTTGAATGTATTGATCTTTGATAGTGAGCTTAACCTAATAAGAGAGTAGTTCATTTGTGTTGTGTTCATTTTGTAATTCGCTAATCCGGACAATATTTGTTTATGATCTTCTGTTAAGAATTTCATGTCTGCCACAAGCTATGTCATGTTGTCATTTATGAGTATATCAATTTGCTCGAGTTGCTAGAATTTCAATAATATGTGTGTCTAGTCCTACATAATAATATAAAATATTTGCATGATTGAAAACTATCCTTAAAGAGAATACAATTTTATCTTTCTATAAAAAACTTCAAATACAATGAAATATATAAAAACATTATTTTTATGACGAAGAGCAAAAAAAAAAAAGGAAATGAACGTAAACCTTACACTACAATAGAGCATTTGAGCCTTTCTTAAAGAGAGAAGAATTATGTAGTCTGTTATAAACTAAAAAGTATTTATGATTTAACATAAACTTTTCCGTGAAGAAAATGAACGAGGAAATTTATAGGCTCGAGAAATTTCAAATGCGGAAGAAAGAGATAAGGTTGTAATCGAGCTAAGTCGAGCCGTGTAAATCATAGTTTGGACTTGACTTAGTGGAGTTACGAGTTATTGATATTCGGCTTGAGCTTGTTTTGAGTTTTACATATTGTTCAAGTTTGGCTTGTTATATTTTTCAAACTTGAACTTAATTTGTTTATGATAATTAAAGGAATATTTAAAAGAGCTAATAAACGAGCTAAAAATTCAAACGGTCTAGATTTACAAATTAGAACTAAAATAAAAAGTTTAACAACTCTAAATAAATAAAAAATTTGAATAAATAATACAAACAAATTAACTAACTAAAATGCTGTCATTAATAGATATATTCGCATAAGATTGATTTGTAAGATATAAATAATTCAATCAAGAGCAAAAAAATTTAAATGAGCCAGTAGTACAAAGTAACACATAATATGATAATATTTATCAGTCAATTATAGATAAGATTGAGAAAAATAAAAAAACAATAGATCAACCTTTATAAAAAAGAATGAACAAAAAGTAATATTAGAATTCCATCATGTTAATTTTCAAGTAGTTAATAATCAATAATAAAATAAATATGTAATTAATCTAAAAATATTATTGATATAATAATATATTGCCTTTAATTATATAATTAAATAAATAACTAATTGAATTTTATTTAAGTAGTATGTCATGTATGATAAGTGTTATATTCGAGCATAATATCGAGTTTTTAAAAAATTACTTATTGAACACCGAACGAGTTTGTTCGTGAACATAAATGAACAAGTTTAGCTATATTCGTATTTAGTTTATTTAATATTCGAGTTTTTAGAAAATTTTCAACTCGTTTATTTACTAATTTGAACGAACATGTTCTAGTTTTTATCGAGTCGAGTTCAAATTATTCGCCGAGTACATTTGTTCATTTACAACCCTAGAGAAAACAACGATTTTCATGTTCTTAAATTTTGAGTGTCTATAATATTTTTTTTTTATTATAATATAAAAGAGATCGACATTGAAAAACTTTATATGGTTAAATTTTAGAATAATTTTATATTGTTAAAAATTGGGCTGTCAGAAAAGCTTGTTGTTCGCAAACACTTCATGCTCGGATCGTCAGGGAGTTCGTGTTCGATTCGTTTGATAACCAAATGAGACGAACACAAACATTTTTTTCATTCGGTTTATATACGAACCAAATATGTTCGGTCATTTGTTTGATTGTGTTCGAATCGTTATTGTTTTAAAATATAAAATACTTTAAAATAATTATATATAAAAAATTTATCATATTTTAAAAATAATTATATACTCTAAAAGTTTATCATATTTTAAAAAACTAAATCCTATAAACTATAATTTGATTTTCAGATTCGCCTCTTAGTTTATATTAAATTTTATAATTTCGTATTTATCTCTTAGCTTAAATTTTTTTATAATTCTTTTAGATTTATTTAGTTTCTTTGAATGAAACATAATTTTTGGGAGTGAAATCTCGCATATTGCCTCTAAATCTGAAATTTTTATGGATGAGATATGATATTATGTTTTTATTGTAATCTGTTCTTCGACTATTTTGCAGTTATGTTACGATTCATGCAGGTTTAAACATTAATTTCTTATAGACTTAAGCTTTTGAAAGAATTTGAACAATTCGAACAATACAAACAAATTTGTAAGATTTCAAACAATTAAAATAATTCAAAAAATTCGAATAATTCGAAGAATTCAAACATTTCAAACGTATCTCAAACAAATCAAACTGAACATGAACAGTTACTTCACGAACAATTTCAAACACGAGTCTATTTCAAACACATATTATTTCAAACAAATTGAATACGACATGTTTTCCACCCAAAATTAAGAAGTTATTTGTTGAACAATTTTATGTTATTATTATTATTATTTCCAATAAAAAAAAAAAAAAAAAAAAGTAAAAAAAAAACGGTGAAGCGGACGTGGGAGAGAGTTTTGGGTTTCGGATGGATAACGCATTGGCTAGAAATTAGATATTCCCTCCGCCAAATCTCCCGCTTCTTCCTCTCCGTCCGCCAGACCGCTCGCCTCGCTTCTTTTATTTAGGGCGGGGCAGGTTAAGGAGGGATGGGAGTTCTTTCTTCAATTGAAGAGGAGAGGCGGAAGGAGGGATCAAGTTGTTGGCCAAATGTTGTTTCTTGTACCACGGTGGTGCATGTCTCGGCTGCTTGCCTTCCTTTAGGCGAATGATTTGAATTACATTTGATTTGTAACATTCAGATTTTTCATTTGATTGTGATGTTGTTTCTTGTACCGCAGTCTGTTTTCTGGCCTAATACAGTTGGATCTACCTTTATTTTCTCAAAGCTCAAAAAGTTGGGAGACGCATATGGCGGATTCTGTACTCCATCCAAGTACTTGGAAGAAAGAGCGGCAAAACGCCTTCCACTGGTACTTCATTTTTTTGTTCTTTGCTTCATCCTTACTTTCATCCCGTTGTGGTTTCTTCTCCTAATTCATTCTAAATTGAGAGGAATACTTATGAATTAAAACTGGAAACTCTTAAAATTCTTTATATGATTAGTAGAATAAAATCCACTTGTCTAATTTGTCCAAGCAAGGGCGGCATGTAAAAGTATGGTAGAAACTTTCTTGTCGCTAATTACCTAATTAAAGACCTAAACTGAAATAAAAAATAGAAAAAAAAGCTGATCTATGACTGAGATTATATCAGAATGGATACCGTGTTAGATTTTCTGTAACCTCGCCTAGTAAAGAGAAGCCGCGTAGGATAAACATGAGATTTGGATTATGGTTTAGGTACATGCCCTTCTTCTGTAAATTGCCAAGTAAGAAGAAGCTGTGAACGATAAACATGGGAGTTGGATTATGGTACATGCCTTTCTTCTTTCATGTCATGAGAACACGAGTGCAAGTCCTTTTACTCGGTTAGAATCGGAAATTTTTAGTGTGGACTTCGTCCTTCACCATCATGAAGTGTGATTGTTTGAGTTCTTCCTTTTAGCTCTAGTTGTCATTGGCCCGTACGACCCTTCTCATCTTCTTGTGCCACCCTTTTTTTTGTCCCTGCAACTCTTATTGATAAGAGTCGTCATTGCCTTCTTTTTATTGCTACTTCATCATGTTCGGTCGCATAAACCTCAAGATTAGAATGCCACCAAAGGTAAGTCTTCTTTTTTATATTCTTCAATTTGTTGTGCTCCTTCTGTATTATATTAGTTTTCCTCGATTTTCTTAGTGTTTGCTTAGTTTTTTATTTATTTCTCTTATGTTTGCTTAGTCGTTGTGATGCCATAAGGATGATCCCAAAATTGTGATTATTATGGTTGCGACAGCCAAATAACTTGTGAATTAATGGTGTGGATAAGTTACTAGTTGTTGGTCATGGTTTAATTCATGTATCTGTTCAATCTAGATTTTTTAGTTTTTTTTTTTTTCAATTGATCTCCTTTTTATTTTGTTTTTCTGGATTTCAATTGCGTATTATATTTTCGGACTACACTTCTTCAAGCAGATAATTTTTACTTACTAGAGTATCAACATGCTTTTCTTTGAACATGCTTTTCTTTATTATAGATGTTTTCAATAACAATTATTATATGCTTACTCGAATATTTAATAAATTGTATTATACATTATGTTATGTCTTTCATGTTTTTTTACATAAGAGCCTCAAGAATTTATCATAAGAGCCTTAACAATTAAGGAAAATGTTGCTAAAAAATAGGGGAAAAACTCGTTTAGCAACATTTCGAAATATCAAAATTATCAGAAGCATGGTAAGACATATATGAACCATCCTCAAAATAAATCTGCAAATGATCTTTAGAAGTATAAATGGAACCTGATGACTCAACGAAATCTACAAATCCCAACATGTAATTAAAATTATATGAAGTATTTGCCTCACTTGACAAGTTTGAAAAGTCTATAACTGCTGCACCAGAAAAAACAAATTTATTTGCATAAGGATTATACATGTCCTAAACAACATTCTTTACCTCTTGAATTTTTAATTATAGTTCAACTTGTGAATATATCTTTGGAAATGTAATTTGTATCTTCGAGCATGGATCCAACACAACTGTCACTGATATAAGCAAGTTACAATCATCCCATTGTTTATTAAATTTTAATTTCATAACAAATGTCATTTTTCTTATATATTCATTCAAGGAACTAGATTCCTCCAATAATATTTCTACATGCATAACATAGGAAGAAAAATATTTTAGTTGAATAAGTAGAGCTAGAAATCATGTTTAAAACACGATTAAAAATCGATAGGAAGTTTCTAATTTTTCCATACTTCTTGAAATCTGAATCGCATGACAACTATTTGTAATTATTGTCACGAGCGGCATAGTGACTAAAGACAAAACGACAATTAAAAATAGACTTAGACATTATATAGTAAGAGTTTCATCTTGTAGGCATATCAATAGATAAATTCTTTGAATTATGAAGATCTAGCTATTTAGATGCACAACAAACTTGCGTAATTTCATACTTTTCTAAGTATTTAATTGACTCTCTATGAATAATTTATTAAACCTCCCTCAATCCATCTTGAACAATTATATTCAAAATGCACGTTGAACACCATACATAAAAGAAGTGACCACAAAAATATAACTTCCCTAGAGTTTGAAAATTGTCTTTAAGAGATCTAGTTACAATAGCATTACTACTAGCATTATTTAAGGTGATTCAGGATATCTTATTATGAAGATTTCAATCCAATAAGCATTCACCTATAAAATCCATAAATATGTGTACCAGTATGAGAAGGTTCTAACTCATTGAAATTAATGATTCTCTTCTATAATTTTTAAGACTCATATATGAAATGAACGATTAGGCACACGTACCATATTGTCTTATTCGAATTCCAACAATTCGAAGTCAAGAAAATCAAATGAATATTTTTGAAATAAACTTTTCAATTTTCTTTTTCAAAATTTTCTTTTTCAATGTCATCAATGTCATACATCTTCATGCAATCATTCTTAATGGTGTTTTTAGATATTCTCTCGCAGTTTGGATTTAAAACATTCAATAAAATCTTAAATCGCATGTGTTCAATAATCATAAATGTATACTTATGCATAATAATCATCTTAACAATAATTTTCCTAATTTTATGTTGGTCATAAATCTTGGGATCATAAGAAAAGGTAGATAAATGTAACAATTTTTGCCTTTTATCACTTGACTCAATAATATTCTTGTTCATCGCTTTAATTTTCTCATACTCTTTCACATGTTTAAGGAATTGTGATGTAGTACCACTCTATGATTTGTGAAATTTAATATGATTACAAACACATTGCAGAATATAGTTGAAAATCTCTTGAATGTAAATGTTGTTTCAACTAAATAATCCCACAACAAATACTATTTTTCTAACATTCTTTATAGGGAAAACTATAGTGTTATACTCAAGAACGACTACATTTTCGGGTTCTTAAATAAGATTTGAATTTTCATTATTGTTTTCAAGTTTCACCAATATTTCATTGCCAGGAGATGCAGGTTAAGGGAGATCCAATGTGGACATTATGAAATGGTAGGTTGGTAGTTCACTAAATAAAAAAATAAATTATAAATAATTTGATCATCTCAAATTGATCTAATTATAATATCACAACATAAGTCTATCATATATATCATAAATATCAACAAACTAAGTTGTCACCAACAATAAAGTGATAAGCATAATATAAATATCATACATATCATTAATATCAACAAACTAAGTTGTCAATGATAAAGTGATAAACATAATATAAATAAACATGTCATTCATCGGTAACTTCAGTCGATCAAATTTTCCAACTTTATGTCTGACAAAAAAAAATATTGCAGGGCATTAATATACCCCCTAAAATATGTCTAAATCCATAAGCTTAACTTGATATAATTAATATTTTACAAGACACAACATTATATAGGAAACATCTACTGATCCACAAGCACACGTGCACTAAAGCAATACATATTCACTATCAAACTGAAAGGATGAAAGCCTAAACAAAAGAGAAAAACATCTACGGCTTCATTGACAAGTTTCATCAATCAGAAGCACAACCATGGTAAGTGTAATAAAAAATAATTGGTTTATTAAAAAAATAAATTAATGTTAAGTAAAACCAACACAACTAGGGCTTCGATAAAAAAATAAGGATTCGTGATTATGAAACTAATTTTAAATGAGACAACAACATAATTTAAAAAATTATGCAGAAACAATGCATTTAATTGAAAAAATGGTTTCAAAATATCACAAGAACAAAACACAAAGGAAATCCTGAAGAAATGATGAGGAAAAGAAGTAGTCCAACAACTTTGGGGGATATTGAGGTGCTTATAACCTTCAGAACAAGAGGTAAGAACAGAAAATACTAGAGATACAATAACAACCCCAAATAGAAGGATGCTCTCCCTCCCACTCTGTAGCTCAAAGTGATGAAATGAAAATCAGGGCAGAGTTAGCTTTGGTTCAAAATATGACTTTTAGGCGAATCATTACTTAAGGCTAATTGTTTGATTAATAGACATTTTGGTTTCACAACTCGAGCGTACTCCACAGAAATGACGGTATGAGGCTTGCCACCTTTGCCACTGTTGGCACTACGAACTTTCTTCGGGTAATTAAATTTAAAAGTATTATATAAAAAATTAATTAAAAATATTAATTATTTAATTATTTCGAGTCTAAATGATCCGGACACGATTGAACAACATTTTGTTCTTGTTCTATTCATTTATAACTTGAGCTCGAATTTTTTGTTTTTGTTTTGCTCGTACAGTTAACAAGAGAATCGAATTCGAGCTTTTTATCGAGCTGAAGATGAACTGTTTGCGAAAGATGAACTGTTGGCGAATATCAAGCTTTTTCGACAGCCTTAATTTTAGCTACCATGTTCTTTTTACAATTTAACTTCAATCGAATAATAAATAATATATATTATTGCATGCTGTTATGGTATGACTCATATACCATATAGGGACAGACGCTGAATCGAAGCGGAGCTGAAGAATCTGTCCAAATCGGGAAGTTATGTGGGTTGGGGGTGCAGGGGCAAAGCCTCGCGGTATAGTACCTGTCCAAATCAGGAAGTTATGTGGGTTGGGGGTGCGGGGGCAAAGCCTCGCGGTATAGTATTAGTACATGGGTAATGCTATAATTATATATTATACTTAGGGTTTACTCCTGGGGTTATACATAGGCCTGTTAGTAACCCTAGGAGGCATCTTTCATTATATAACCTCTTTTCTGAATAGTGAAAGAAACTCACCGCTCTGCTCTCGAGGACGTAAGCATCTTTGTCGAACCTTGTTAAATCTCTTTTTGTTCTTCTAGATTTGTGTCGTTCTTATTTTACTTTGCCCTAATTTCTCAACAAGTGGTATCAAAGCCTGGTTCGAGGGCAAGAAAGAAAAATTTTGGTGCAAGAACAAAGGTTCACTACAGTTCGGATTCGCAGAAGAGTTCGACGGAACACGGATTTTAGCACAGGCAAGATCATTGGCCCGCAGTGCAGATCATTTGAGGGCTTTGCGACAGTTTCACAAAGCAGTTCGCGAAGGGGCTTTTCGACAGGGGTTGATTTGGTGCTCCGGAACAAGCAAATCAGTTTTGCAACTCGGTTGCGGGGGGCTTCTTAGGCCGCGACAAGAACAGGAGACACGTTCGCGGGTGCTGGGCGGACAAAGCAGAGGGGAGGATCACGACAGAGAGCTTTGCGGCAGAGCTTGTGCGGAACGGGGGAAGAAAAACATGGGTGCGGTCAGCCTGGGAAGGAAGGGAATCTGGGATTTGCATTAGAGGAATATTCTCTGATTGTCTCCAAAAAATATGCCAAACGAGGAATATTTGCTTGAAGGAAAGGGCCAAGGAATCTTGTATTTCCATTAGAAGAATATTCTATGGATTTTCCAAACTGGGAGAATCTATTATTGGAATTTTTCCTTGCAGGGAGGTGATTTAAACGGCTGCGGAGAAGGAGAAGGAAAGTTTTTGTAATTTAATTAATTATTTAATTAATGGGGACTTAATTAAGAAATATTTCATTTTTTTCTTTTAAAAAAAAAGCTTTTCTTAAAAACTTAATTAAGGTATTCCTTTCAATCTTCCTTTTTTCTTTTGAAAATTTCTGAGCAATGATTTACAGAAGTTTCATTGCAGGTTTAATTTTCAGATGATAATTTCTAGTGCGAAACTCGAGGTGATGAAGTTCGATGGAACTGGTAACTTTGGATTGTGGCAAATGAGGGTGAAAGATCTGTCGGCGCAACAAAGAATCTTGAAAGCTTTGCGAGCAGCAAAACCAAAACCAGATGCCATGGAGGATCATGGAGGATGAAGATTAGGAAGAATTGCAACAGCGAGCGGCAGCGACGATACGTCTATGCTTGACAGATGAGGTTATGTATCACGTGATGAATCTGAAATCTCCAGGAGAAGTTTGGAAGAAATTGGAAACTCAGTTTATGACAAAATCTCTGATGATCAAGTTGTATCTGAAGCAAAAGCTGTATGGGCTAAAGATGTAAGAATATTATGATCTAATGCAGCACTGTATGGGCTAAAGATGTAAGAATATTATGATCTAACGCAGCACATGACTTCAATCAAATAATCAATGATTTATCACGACCTTATGTGAATATTGAGGATGAAGATCGAGCGATGATTTTATTGTGTTCATTGCCCTCTTCTTATGAACACATGATAACTATTCTGGCATATGGAAAAGAGACTATCAAAGTTGATGAGATTACTGCAGTGTTGTTGGCACACAACCAGCGGAAGCAAAATGCAGGAGAAAGCTCTCATGCTGACAGTTTATATGTTAAGGGTAAGCAGAAGCGTGGAAGGAAGAAAGAGAAGGAGGGTTCTGGAAGACAAAATTTCATATCGAATTTCAAAGGCAAAAAGACAATTCATTGTTACAGTTGCAAAAAGCCAGGTCATATGAAGAGAAATTGTCCAAAGCTGAAGAAGCAGGCTGGGAAGTAAGGTGATACTTCATCAAAGTCTGTAAATGTGGTGTAGAGTGAAAATTCAGATTGTAGTGATAGCGATATGCTCTCAGCTTCATCAACTTTGATCACAGATGCATGGATTCTTGATTTGGGATGTTCTTATCACATAACACCTAACAGGGAGTGATTTACTTCATACAAGTTAACTAATTCTGGCTCGATCTATTTGGTTGATGATAGATGCTGCAATATTGTTGGTATTTGAAATAGAGAAGTCAAAATTCAGATGTATGATAGCATAGTTAGAACGTTATGTGATGTCAGACATATTCCAGATTTGAAGAAGAATCTGATTTCTTTGGGCACTCTACATAGAAATAGACACAGAAATAATTTTATTCTTAAGGCAGCTGAAGATAGGAAAACCATCAGAATTGTTAAGGGTGCACTGACGGTGATGAAAGGATAATTAACTGCAGGCAATATCTACAAACGAGCCCTACTAATGAGTTGTCATTGGGAAGATTCTTGATTATGTGCATTCTGATGTATGGGGCCCTACTAACGAGTTGTCATTGGGAGTTGTCATTGGGAGGATCTGGAGGATCTCAGTATTTCGTTACCTTGATTGATGATTTCTCCAGAAAAGTTTGGCTGTATTTCTTGAAGCAGAAATATGAAGTATTCTCTAAATTCAAGCTGTGGAAAACTGAGGTGGAGAACCAAACTGGTAGAAAGATCAAGTATTTGAGATCCGATAATGTCACAGAGTATACAAATTCGCAGCTTCAAAAGTTCTGTGAGGAGCATAGGATTCAGAGACATTTTTTAGTGTGCAAGACATCACAACAAAATGGTGTGGCAAAAAGGATGAACACGTCCTTAACTGAAAGGGCAAAGTTCTTGAAACTCAATGCAAGGCTTCCTAAGAGTTTCTAGGCAGAGGGTGTGAATATGACATGTTATCTCATCAATAGATCACCTCGGTCATCATTGGGTGGCAAGGTCGCAGAAGAGGCTTGGACAGGTAATCGAGTTAATTTCCATCATTTACGGATTTTTGGTTGTCCTACTTAAGTACATGTACCTGGAGATGAAAGATCAAAACTTGATGCAAAATCCAAGAAATGCATCTTTCCATGCTACAAGAAAGGTGTGAAGGGATACAAGTTTTGGGATCCAATTGCAAAGAAAATGGTGATCAGCAGAGATGCAATTTTTGATGAACAGTTTATGTTACAGCAGAATCAATACAAGGTGCCAGAGAAGAATTCTAGTTCAGATGCAGTGCAGATGGATTTAGAACAATAACAAGTAGCTTCTGAGAGAGGTTAAATTTCAAATTCAACACCTGGTGATTTTATTCCAAATGGTCTGCAGAATTATAATCTAGTCAGAGATAGACAAAGACACATCAATATAAAGCCCCCTAGCAGATTGGGCTATAAAGCCTTAGTCTCATGTGCACTTCTCATCAGCAGCGATGATCCAACCACTTTTCAAGGAGCTATCACTAGCAGGAAAAAAACAAATGGATGGGTGCAATGGTTGAGGAAATGGAGTCTTTGCAGAAAAATCACACTTGGGAGCTAGTTTAGCTTTTAGAGGGAAAGAAGGCTATTGGGTGCAAATGAGTCTATAAAAGGAAACCAGCAGTATCAGAAAAAGAAGGGGAAAAGTTCAAGGCTCGATATGTAGCAAAGGGATTTTCACAGCAGAAGGGGATAGATTATGATGAATTCTTTTCTCCTGTGGTCAGACATACTTTAATCAGGGTAATGCTTGCATTAGTAGCTATTTGGGATTTGCATTTTGAGATTTAGTTTTTTCCCTTTTAGTAGCCTAAGGTCTAACCATAGGATTTTTCTTATTGACTATTCTTAGAAAACTAGACATGGAACCCTCACCATTAGAAATTCTACCCTCTTCTTTACTCAACTTGAAGTACCACATGTTGATCTTCCTCTAGCATTTAGTAGGTGGGATCACTATGGGGGGAACTCAAGGTGAGTCACCCTTAGGATTGTTGAACCTTAAGGTTAACCCTGGGTATTGATCTAGGGCTAATTCACTCACAACACTAATCTACACTCATATGCATCCACAATCACTCACTACCCTAAACCCACTACCCTAAACCCAGAACTTCTAAGCCTAGATCCCTTGATCTTTTGGGATACTCATGTAGATGGTTCCGTAAACCTGCTAGCCCTAGGGCTAGGTTTGGCTAAGACCACTATGTAGAAGACCCAAAATGAGATTTTCATTGGTCCATGGCTTGTTGGTGATGATTGGTACCTCAACTCTACCAAAATACCCATCTTGGTCTTTTACCCCTAAAAAACCCCCAAATTACAAAAATATCCCTCTTGAACCCAAAATTCCAAAAATTCACAGAAAATCCCAATAAATCTCAAGTATTCCCAATTTCATTTCTCTCAACTACCACATGACCCAATTTGCCAAATATGACCATCTTTAACCAAAACCCCCAAATATGCCTTTAAGGGCCCAAATTCCCAAAATTCAATTCAAATGTCCATCAATTTGACCTCAATTGACCGCAATTTCAATCATAAACTCAAATTCACTTTTGATATGATCAATTTAAACCAAATTTAAGCTTAATTGGTCCATTATTTGAACTCAATTTTGAGTTAGGTTAAAGCCCCAATATTGATCATATGACCTAATCTCACCAAATTGGACCCATAGCCTAGTTAATTGGCCTCAATTAATGTTCCAAATCTTGATAAAATTCCTAAACATCAAAATCAACCATCAATTGACCTTGGTGAAGCCTCATACCCATTTGATTTTGGCCTAAATCCAAAATTCCCAAATTTAGCCCCAAATTGGCTAAGTCCCCAAATTTCACCCAATTGATTGCCTTAACCTCCAAATTGGCATCTAATTTACGTTGAAAACTCTTCATAGGGTCCCTATTGACCATTTACAACAATCAATTTGGACTTAGCCAAAGGTTAACCCAAGCTAGACCCAAGCCTAGCCCAACAT
>NW_018238899.1:14939-24997 GCF_001263595.1 Phalaenopsis equestris | reverse complement strand
GGCGGGCCGGCCTAGTGGCTAGAAAATCTCAAAACAAAGAGCCACCCCCATGGCACCTCACCCAAATCAAACCTAGAGGCAAACACAGCCAATCTAATTGATGAAGCTCCTCTGCTTTCCATCTAAGCACCACAATGCACCCAAACTTGTGCCTTGAGAGCCACCCGATGACCATTTTTATAAAAACTCACCTCCCACGGCCATGGGAGGTGTGCTGAGATTTCCTTAGTGAGGTCTCTCCAAACTTCACATAGAGCTTCCCTAGGATTCCGCTTCCTTAAGATCCTCTCAGTGCATTCCAACCATTTCCCCTCACCAATTCTCACTAACCAATTCTCACTACCGGAGCTCAATTTTGAGCTTGGAACCTTGCCGGAAACCAGGACGGAACATAATACACCTCCAAACTCCACCAAACGTAAATTTCTTGTGCCCACACCTTCACAACAGCAAGAGAAGATAAAGCACCATTAAATTACATTCTGAAATAGCCTCCACCATAGCTCTAGACCAACACCTGAAATTGAGCTTGGTCGAATTCATACCTAGGCCTTACATCAAGACCAGGGACGCAATCCCTAGCCTCCTTGGACCCCGACGAACGTGTCGAGCACCTCTGATCAAAGTCTCCTTTCTCAGAGCAAAGGTATAAAATTTCTCCTTATCCCGAGCTTATTTTGATTCTCAATTTACTTTGGTACATTAACCGCATGGATGTGTTCGTCTCACTTAGACGAGTCCACAGGATCAAACCCGAAGTGATTTGGTTGAGTCTAGCCTGAGATCTTAAGGTTTTAGGATCTTCGGGTTTTAGTGTAGACGGTCACGGGATCTTTCTATCGAGGACGATGACGGGGAGCCGTTTGATCAAGAGTATATCAAATGGACGAGAGAGATCGAGCCGGACAGCGCTTCAGGACATAAACACGGGGCCGAGTCAGCAAGCTATGTGGACGGCGGCGTCCAACCAAAGCGCGCCACGCATCCCTTCAGAGCCGTCGTAGGTTGAGGTGGCACGCGCGGTTTAAATAGATAAATATGGTTTTTTCTATTTATTTAAATACCCCCAAACTTAGAAAATTCATAACTTTGTGTAGAAAAATCACAAAAACAAAATAAAAATATCCTCTTGCTCAGTGAACAGAAGAGAACAATATGGAATAAATTTCAAGACCATTTTATGCATATTTTATTTTTAATTAATTAAACACTATTTTGAATCATTTGATTCTCCATGCATATTGGCACATCACCTTAGCTTGAAATTTTGGCATGTTGTAGCCTCTATCAAGGGAGATATCCTTTATTTTTTCCAAAGTCAGAGGAGGTTCCTATACAGAGATCCATATTTTTCAAGATATTCCGCATTCTCTTTAAAATGATCATGAAAATTAGCATATTGATTAGAAAATCCTAAGAAAATTTTGGAAGGTCCACCATGACTAGAGAAACCTTTGAAAATAGTTTCATGAGTCAATTCATTTAAAATACCCTTAAATTTTACAAACATCAAATCACTAAGATAATTAATTTTAGAAAATATAAAAATTTAAATGTCTTGATTTTTAACCTCCACTGTGGTCTATGATCCAGAGAACTCACAGTAAAAATTTCAAAATATTTTGAGTTCATTTGACAACTTAAGTTGATTTTTAAAGATAAATATCACTTTTGACACTTAAATGATTTCTTAAAAATTAAAATAAAACTCAAAAAATTATGAGACTTCGTTTTTTGAGTTCTCTATGACCAGGGATATTTTATAAAAATAAAATTATATTTAAAATAAAAACTTGATTTTTAGCCTATTTTAAATATTTAAAACAATTAAAAATTCATAAAAATCACAAAATAATAAAACTCATGGAAATGTTCTAAATTGCTTTCTAATCAATTAAGACTAAATAGAATATTTTTCCTGATTTTCTAAATAAAGATATTGAATTTCAAAGCTTGAAAATAATTTTTAAAGGCTTAAAATGAGTTTTCACTAAAATATGAGTTTTCACTAAAATAATTCAAATAAATAAAAAAAAAATAAAAAAAAAATAAAATTTGCTCCTCTGAGTCCTCTGACCTTAGGGAGATTTTTCAAAAATACAAAACTTAATTTTCACCGCCTAAAATATTTTATGTTTATTAAATAGCCCAGAACTTAAAATAATTCTAATAGATCACAGAGAATTTAGAAAATTATAAAATTTTGTTTGAAGGCTTCTCTGATCTAGGTCAACCTCCAGTAAAAATTTCAAGGGATTATAATTTAACTTGGTCAAGTTAGGAATTTTCTTTGAAAAAATTTATTTTTGCATGAAAATAATTATATAAATTAAATTAAATTTTGAAAAATCACATCTTCTTCTCTGATGTCTTAATTGACCCATGATTGAGGTAGGATAAAAACTTCAAAGTCATTTGAATTGAATTTGACAAATTATAAAGTGTTAGAGCTTTAGGGGGAAATGTGTAATTTTGGAAAAGTTAGCCTTAATTAACATTTAGGCTCAATTTAAGGAGGGAAATGGGTAACCTCTGATCCTAATCAATTTATTTGATGCTTGAAACATAAGGGGTCAATTGGTAGAAACCAATCCCACTTTCTTAGTTAAGTTAATAAATTTTTAAATCATTAAAATTTGGAAGTTTATTAAAATTAAATGATCCCGGACTTAGGGGTATGAATTTTGAAGTCAATAATTAATCAATTTAATACTCATTATCTTGATTTAATACTCATTATCTTGATTTTCATTCAATAATTAATCAATCCCAATTTAATACCCCTATCTTGATTTTCAAACAAAATCCAAATCATGAATCATGACCAATTAAGGTTTAACCCTTTTCAAAACTAATTAAGACACTCACCTAGGTCTTAAGGGAGGTCTTAAGGGCTTTCTAAATCAAAGTTGACTGAATGAGGATTAGAGAAATAAGCATAACATAATCAAACATCCTTGAAACACCACTAAACCCAATTAGGATTAAAAGTTTGGCTAAGTGTTCAAATTACACTAACTCCCCTTCAAGGGAATTCACTCACATAATTTTCAAATTAAACGATAAATGATAATTACCCCTTTCTTAGGGATAATTGAGACTTCAATGTTCACTGAGCATTAAGGGTATTTATAGGATGAATTATTAAGCAACATAATAAGTATAAAAAGAACTCGGGATTTTCTACGAGGCAGCGAGAGAGTAGTGTGGACCTGCTTCTTTCTCCAGATCTGTTGGACATCTCGAAGATCTACTAAACTTAATATATCTTGCTTGATAAAGTCATCATTAATAAAACTTATAAGGACCCGCCAAGATATAACATAGGGTTAGGAAAATTACCAAAGCTTTACTTTTCCTACTCTTCATAAACTGCCTTAACATGCATTTTAAGTTTCAGGTGGTGGAACGAGAAGACTGTTGTCTTTCTTGTACTTTCATACTGTGTTTTTCATACTGTACTTTTATACCTGCAAATTTGCATGCTAAACAACGATGTCACCCTGCATGAAAACTATAACTATCAGGATAACCACATAACCAAAATCATGTCCAAAAGCAAAACAAAAATCAACCGAGATAAAACACAACACACCCCCTAAACCCCCCCCCGCCACAACAATAAAAATATAAAGCAGCTCAAAATTAAATCACAAACATCACACAAAATTACAACTTCAACTAAATTAAGACATCTCTCTTGGATGATTGGGAATCCCTCGGAGGAGGTAACCTACGGTTGCTAACGAGGCTTCCCATGAAATTATGGAACTCATTAAGTTGAGTTTAATAAGTTCATTTTGACTAAGTGAATCCAAAAGAAAATAGTGGTGCCGGAATGAGAGAACAGTAGGATCCTAACCGGTGTCGCTCTAATAAACTTTAATATGCCCTCATACAATTTAAAGAGCTTAAACCATAGGATCACCTGATTTGAAATTATAACTTGACACACTAGATAACTCAAACTCGTCGCGGTAAGGAGTTTGAAGCTAGCATGGTAGGCAGCACGGTCATCTTCAACAGCAAAACACGTCTACATCAGCTAAATCAATTTCATTCCTTAGAATCAAACAACAAGCCATAGGATTTTGAGGTTGTTTGCTTACACAACATAAATCCTCAACCTTTTCTTTAGGCTTTTGTATAGCTCTCTTGTACAATATAAGCCCTAACTTGTCTTAAGATCCCGAGATTGTCATTCGCCACGACCTAAACCCTCACATCTTCCAGGCTATTTGTGTGATTGTTTCACACAGATGTAAGCCATAAATTAATAAGGATGAAACACCTAAATATTTCTCCTCAAAATTGAAGCCAAACATTAGGATAACTTGGGAAGTCACCAAGGTTTGCCTTTGGATCCCTGAAATCTCCTAGTTCTTCCTCCTTTGGATTCTACATTAAAATGTTCCAAATTTGAACAAATCCCCTTTCACACCTCTAAGTACAATCTCATTGAAAAATCCTACCCTTTGAAATTCCTCGAAGATAATATTTCTTGATTTTTATCGAGAGTCTTCTTAGATGACTTTGGTCATTTAAGATGTAATTAGTTATAGGGGCTTGCCCTTATAAGAAGCATCTCCGAACCCAGCTTAATATAAACCTTATTTAATCCCTTATATTAAACCCTTATAGGAAGCATGTCCGAACCCAGCTTAATATAAACCTTATTTAATCCCTTATATTAAATAGGGGAACTTGTCGACAAATATAAAGGTTTCGCAGACCAAACAAACGTCCTACTTTCCTTAGTTTACTTTTCCTTGTTTTATCTGATCGAGCCTCATCCTCAAGTCTTGTGTTTATCCTTCGAGATGGAGAGTGTTCATCCTTCGAGATGGAGAGAAGATTTGAGGTACAGTGCTCTTTCATTTTAAACTATGGAAAATATGGGGTTAGTTTGATTTCATACTTAAACGTCCTTGCGAAGCGGGCGATGGGATTTCGATTCCAGCGACCGATAGCTTCTTACGGGCAACTCCTCACAAACCAACCCGAAATAGCGCCGACAGTTTCTGGGGACTCCACTGGGAACGTGCTTTTCTCTCCATTCAAATCAAGAAATATTATTTTCACACATCGGTCATGTGTCCATGTCCCTCTTGGACCAAATTACCCTTCTTCCGTTGACATACTTTACCAAACATACTTTACCATACCAATTTCTGTCTTGGGAAAGTACAACCAACTCCTTGGACTTCAGGACTAGCTGTTCAACCATCTTTGAACAGAGGGGTTCAGATGACCATTAAGGACTTTTTCCCCCAATAGGTGTGTCGGTGGACTAATTTCATTTGGGCATTCTTTGCCACTAATTGGGTCCCGCACTGGGTCTTAAAATTTCTTCACATCTCCCTTCCAAATTTGATTTGCTTTTTCTGCAAATTAAACCAAATCGTGTTCTACTGCGCACACTTGAAATTTTCTTATATTAATTAAATCTTACACCTTTTTAAATAAAGAGGTTAAAAAATACCCATAAATTAAGACTCGCCCGATCTACAGATCAACCTCTTTTTTAATTCTTGCACTAAAGAATACAAGGGTTTTTGCCATTATAGCAAACCCATATAGCTAACCCTAAAGACCCTAAAGCTTTCTGTTTTAAAGCCTGCTGCAATGGCCTACCCAACGCTGACCTTTTCCTGCAACCTGCCAACGGACCGCAGAGCCTGTAACGTCGCTCCCATTATTAAGTTCGAAGCTGGATTTGAAGACCTCAGGTTATCTTCGAGAAAGCCCCATTCGTGGTAATGAAGATCGCTGCTCCAGAAATGCAAGAACCGTCTGCAGAATTCAGTTTGAGAATTCAGTTTGAACGAATTAAGTTTGAACTGCCTTAAAGACTTCCCTGACTGCAAGAAGACTAATGCTACTACCGTCGCGACACCCGTCAAACCTGCTATCCCCGTTAATGCTAAGTGGAAAGAAGTGATGGTCGTTGAAGACCCGACTGAATGATTGAATGTCCCACCACTTGTATTTGAAATCGGGTCGAGCTCAAGGACTGTACCACTGACCCGGACTCAAAGGAGGACCGCAATAGAAGAGTTCGAAGGGCCATCAAAGCCCAGACTCCTGAAACACACCCGTTGAAGAGGAGCCTCATTGAATTGAAGAGGTGTTACTAGAAATTTATCCACTCTTACGAGGGAGTAGATTCCATCCTCTGACAGATACTGATGGATATGAGAGTATCCGGAAGATTGCTGCCGCATTACCATCACTCTGTGGACATAGTGAGGAGGGAAAAAAATTCATTCCCATCACCCAAGTTAGTGCAGTCTTCAGAAGGCTTGCTACTAAAGAAGGATGTTCTGTTAGTGAGTTACTTAAGCGAATGAGACATGTAATTTTCCTTCATATGAAGAAAGTTTGAAGGATGTTAAGTCCGTTAGAAAGTCTCACAAGTCGACTGAAGAGTCACCTACCCGTATTCCCATCTGGTCCCGTTTGGGAAGCCGAGTTGATACTACTATAGTCACCACTGATTGTACCACCACAAGAACCACAGGCCATCGACTGGTTAAGTCGAGACTGGGTCCAAAGATCTTACCCGTCGTTCTTACAATCTCAGAGGTAAAGACAAAGCGATTACCTGACACTGTAGCCGGTCTACACTACGGGGAGCATACCTTCCCTCGACCTTCCCTCGACATACCAATGTTTCTCTACTAAGACATCCCATCCTGAGACATCATCGTTGAAGAAGAAGAGGGCATGGGTACCCAAGGTCTCTGCACCAATACCTTTCAGGACAGGAAGTAAAATCAGTGCCTGAAATATCTGACATCGTCGCGACAATAGCCAGCGAGATGGAGGAACAAGTAGAGGATGTCCATCACGGTCCTCCAGATCTTAAAGAAATCAAGGAATCAATAATTGAGGAAAAAGTTGAGAAACTCAGGGAGTTTCCGTCAATAGTGACAAATGAAGATTTTGATTACAATGATTACCTGAAGAAGGATTTCATGGATGTTCATGTAATTTAAACCAGAGCTACCACATATGCGCGCGAGGCTCAACCTTACACCGAAGAGAACGTCGTAGATGAGCTGTGTACGGTTATCCTCCTAAGATATGAGCAAGTCAGTATACTGGAGAGAATAATAGAAGAGATGACTGCAGCTATGACCGCCATGGCCACCATTCAGAGGCAATCACAAGCACCAAGATTGGCTTCTCCAGAGATTAATCAGCCAGAAATCATACACATCACAAATGAAGGAAGAGAGGCTACTTCGACAGAAAAGGATGAACAACCAAAGAAAGATTCTCTGTCAGGTGCCTTGCCAGAAAAGGAATTCAAGCAAATGGTTGAACAAGTGCAGGATGCCTTAGCGCAATCTAAGGGTGGTGCATCAATTTTGAAGGGTAGATCTTACCCGGAGAAGTTTGATGTTGTCGTCCGTTCCCTCAAGGGTTTTGTAGCCCCAAACTTCAAGATATTCGATGACACTCGAAATCCTAAACAGCATATAACACATTTCCGAGCAAGCTGTGGCAACACGAGAAATAGTGAAGCTCTACTCTTCTAGCAGTTCGTCAACAGCTTGTCAGGAATTGCTTTCGTGACTTGCCCAACGGGTTAGTTAAAATATTTTCTGAGTTGGAACAATTATTTGTGAAAAGATTTGCCGGGGCACAGCATCATGTGTCCATTGGAGAGCTCATGATGGAGAAGCAGAAGCCCAGCGAAACATTGACAGACTATATTTTGAGGTGGAGAAAACTTTGCATGAAATGCGATCCTCTGCTACAGGAACATCATGTAATTGAGATTCTACTCAAAAGCATCCATGGGTCAGTAGCTTTCATCCTTAAGGGACTCACCACCACTTAAGGGACTCACCATCAAATCCTTCAAGAAGCTACTCAGTAAAGCCAGTAGTCTTCAGGAAGAAATGAAGCATATGGATTCTCACGAGAAATCCAAAGCAACCAGAGTATTTGAAAAGAAGTCAGGAACAGGGCCGATAAAGATTTATGCAGAAGAGCATCGTCAGTCTTCATCGCAGTACTCTCTGAAACAGAGCAGTCAATCCAACCACGGACGCCTCATGAGGGATCACCTTGAACAGTGGGTAAAAGAATATCCCTGTTAGAGCGACAGAAAGTTGTGTATTCCTTTAAGGATGAGGCCATACCTAAAATATTCAAAAGCCTGATGTAGAAGCCAGAATTCAAACTACCGGATCCACTACCATATATCCTGACATGCATAAAATAATCAAATGAATTCATCAAATGAAGGTGAAACTATAGAACAATACAATGTTTGCTTGGGCACACTATAGACAAGTGTTTCATCTTAAATGACTGGCTCGAGAAGAACCTCAAGGAAGAGAATATAACAATCCTGAAGGAGTATTTGAGAGAACCTGAAAAAGGTTCCATAAACATGGTTTCACCTAAGTCAATCTCCCCAATCGATCCGTATACTGGAATAAACGGATGGAGTACAACTTGGGATGAACTCAAGAGGGTCCTTAATCAAATACAGGATTCATCGAAATAAGCTTCTACGAACACTGAAGAAGGATGGAATGAGGTCTGGAGCAGATCGTCCAAGAAGATACTGAACAAGATACAGTCTGCAAAACAAGCCTCCATTCAGGGTCCACAACATACCAAGCCCGAGATGAAGATTTCTCCAGAAGATCCGTCATCATCAAGGGCAAAGATTAAGAAGAAGAGTGTTGCTGCCAAGATTGATAGCACGGGGGGTAGGATAGGGGATGCCTCTACTAGACTGGTTATCTCAGATTTGGGGAAGAAAATCCTCAAACCCTTGACTTTGTATGATTATATTTTTATCCCTTTGGGGTCTTATGAATATAATGATTGTGATTTCGGCTACGTTTTGACTATTTTTGGTGATAATGTAACTGATTATGACCGATCTAGCTGCGATCTCGATTCCCAAAATGATCCTCAAATTATACTTGAGTCTGATGAACTCGTTGTCAAGTCCAAAGAAGACATCAGTGATATCGCTTACGACAGCACAGATGACAAAGAGCCAACTTTTGAGCGTCATGGTACACCGCTCGCCATCAACTTAGATCTTTCCGACAAAGAGGAAGAGACACTGGAAGATTCAATAATAATATCTCAAGAAAAAGAAATCACAGAAGTCAACTTAAGGAGCAAAAAAGTGTTACCACCAAGAACAGCTCCAATAGAAAACAGAAAAGGACTCGAGAAGAGATCCCCCCCCCTCCGCCAGTGGAAGAACCACGTAATCAAGATAAAATTGGAATATCATGCAAAGTATACTACAACATGCTAGTTCATCCTAGGAAGTTGCGTGCCCGCTAAGCATCTACGACACTCTGATCCTGTCCAAGGAGATGAGAGAATCTCTAGTTACAGCTTTTCTTGATTGCTAGCGCATCTTAGGAAGTTGCCGGCCCGACTAAGCATCTATGACGCTCTGATCCTGTCCAAGGAGATGAGAGAATCTCTAGTTACAGCTTTTCTTGATCCAGAAATTTACTTAGCTCAGTTGGCTAGCACATCCTCAGATGAAGTTTTCTTGTTGAGAGAACAGTCAGGGGTAACCTTCACAGATGAAGACTTGCTGCTCGGTACCGCCGACCATAACCGTCCACTCTACATCTCCATCAACATCGACATATTTGTGTTGTCCAGAGTTTTAGTAGATTCTGGAGCATCTATTAACTTGTTGAGCCTACGAACATTGACCTATTTGGATATTGAAGCTCAAGAGCTTACGGCCGATAAGATGATGTTAAGAGGATTCAACCAAAAGGGAGAAATAGCCCTTGAATTAATTACATTACTTATGAAGGTTGAAGAACTCATAACAACTGTTAAATTTCATATCATCGAGGCCGAGACCTCTTTTAACGCTCTATTGGGTTGACCATGGATTCATGAGCATAATATGGTTCCATCATCCCTACACCAGTGCATCAAATACCACAAAGATGGTCAGGAGAATTGCATCAAGGGAGACCTACAACCATCTTCATTGCATGAAGTTGGTATCCATGAAGATGCTGCCTACTACGCGGCTCCAAAGAAGA
>NW_018238899.1:12523-14620 GCF_001263595.1 Phalaenopsis equestris | reverse complement strand
CCACTATGTGAATACTATGACCCTTACTCTGATTCTTCCACAAAAGGTCAAAATTTTAGAGGTCAAGGAAGTCCGTAGTGTTGGTTCAAAGCCGATCAAATTTTACTGTGCTTCTACCTCTGCTGAGCTTGAAAACCATGTAAATTTGGATCTTGATTCTAATGAATTAATGGAATTCCCTTTTGGTTAGTTCTTGCCTTGTGTTCAAAAGTTAATTCAACAGGGACACTTACTAAAACAAATGCCAAAAGAGAAATTCCAATTTTTTAAAAAACTATGGAATGCTAAGAGTCGAACTCCCAACTCAAAAGAAGGTCTCGGATTTTGTACAGTTGGACGAAAGTCTCGGATTTGGTACAGTTGGACCACTCGATGATTTTGAATTTTGCATGGTCATTGCTGGTGAGTCAGAAGAGGATTGCCTCGATATAGAGGATGACTCTAATGATCAACCAATAGAAGATGCTCCCCCAGAGTTTGAGGAATAAATTAAATCTACTATTGATGAATTGAAAGAGATTAATCTCGGGACTGAAGAATGACCCCGACCCACATTTATAACTTCTTTACTCAATGATGAAGAATCTGCAAAATTCATCAAATTATTAACAGAATACAAAGATTGCTTCGCATGGAGCTAAGATGAAATGTTAGGACTGTCCGCGGAAGTTGTAGTCCATAAACTTGAGGTGGACAAGAATATAACCTCAGTAAAACAAGCTCCCAGGAGAATGTGCCTCAAAATAGAACAACAAGTTATCATCGAGGTGAAGAAGTTGATAGACACCAACTTTATAGAGAAGAGCAATACCCCACGTGGTTAACCAACATCGTACATGTTAAGAAGAAAAATGGATAGATCTGCATTTGTGTCGATTTCAGAGATTTAAATAAAGCATGTTGAAAAAATGAGTTTCCACTACCTTTACCAGAAATGATGGTGGATATCGCTTCAACACATGAAATTTTCTCCTTCATGGACGGATCTTCGGGATACAACCAAATCAAGATGGCTCCCGAGGATGCATCGCTTACAGCTTACAGAATGCCGATTGGAATTTTCTGCTACTGATGTCATTCGGCCTAAAGAACGCCGGAGCAACATATCAACGTGCAATGACGAAGATTTTTTACGACCTCATTTACAATCAAGTAGAATGCTACGTGGATGATCTGGTTATCAAAAGTAAATAGAAAATAGACCATTTGTACGATTTAAGGATCGTGTTTGAACGGTTACGATGATATGACCTTAAAATGAATCCCTTAAAGTGCGCCTTTGGCATTACTTTTGAGAAATTTCTACGATTCGTTGTCCGTCATCGGGGAATCGAGATCGACCCAGATAAAATTAAAGCTATCTTGAAAATGCCTCCCTCTAAAACTTTGAAACAACTACGTTCCTTCCAGGGGAAATTGACATATCTGAGACGCTTTATTTCTAATCTCTCAGGTAGGTGTCAGCCTTTCTTGGCATTAATTAAAAAGGGTGCCAAATTTATTTTGGAAAAGAAATGCCAACGGGCCTTTGAGGACGTTAAACAATATTTAATGACACCTTCTAATTTGGCAGCTCCTATCCCGGGGAAACCGTTGATACTTTATACCGAGGCTTTGGATGCCTCTCTCGGAGCCCTCTGGAGCCCTCTTAGCCCAAACCCTCTTAGCCCAAATCAATGATGAGGGCAAAGAAAATGCACTCTACTACTTGATTCGTCGTCTAATACCGACGGAGATAAGGTATCCACCTATCTAGAAGCATTGTCTGACATTAATTTTCGCCACCCAAAAGCTTAGACATCACATGCTTTCTCATAAGATTACCCCGAAAGTTAATCCATTGCAATATTTGATGACCCGACCAACACTCTCCGGACGTTTAACAAGATGGTCAATGATCTTATTGCAATTTGATATAACTTTTGTTCCCCTTTGTGTTATCAAGGGACAGATACTAGCAGACTTTCTCGCTGAACACCCACTGCCAAATGGGTCCTCTCTCAACAATGAGTTACCAGATGAGCAGAGACTACAAATGGAATTTTGTAGTGCGCAGCGCTGGGAAATGTACTTCGATGGTGTGGTGCTTCGTCGGCC
>NW_018238899.1:12094-12479 GCF_001263595.1 Phalaenopsis equestris | reverse complement strand
CAAGACCGGGATCGATTTGCTCTTTATTATGTCAGATAAGGGTATGATGAGGTTCTCATATAACCTGACAGAGCCGTGCACTAACAATGAAGCAGAATATGAAGCTTTAATCACCATATTGAAATTGACAATCTCAATGGATACAACAAACATTGTCATTTATGGTGACTCTCAACTTGTCATCCAGCAGGTCGCCGGACAATACAGAATTCTGAAACCAAGACTAGCAGAGTATCATCAGTACACAATGAAGCTCCTGGAGCAAATCCCTTACGTGACTTTCTACCGGATACCTCAGGGAGATAACGTGTATGTCAACGCTCTAGATAAACTTGCTAAGGAAATGACGTGTCCCCCGGAGGATTCCATCGAAGTCACGGTGCAA
>NW_018238899.1:8961-11959 GCF_001263595.1 Phalaenopsis equestris | reverse complement strand
TATGCCCTGGTGGGAAATGTTCTCTACAGAAGATCGTTCGACCAAATGTGGCTACGGTGTTTGAGTAGAGCCGAAGCACAGAATATTGTCAAAGAAGTACATGCCGGATTGTGTGGCGCTCACCAGTCGGGACCGAAAATGAAAATGAAGATTAAAAGACTCGAATATTATAGGCCAACAATGATGTCCGATTGCATGGATACTGCCAGAAGATGTCACCAATGCCAGGTGCATGGGGTGGTCTTACACCAGCCTCCGAATGTGCTACACCCAACTGTCGCCACGTGGCCATTCGAGTGTTGGGGCACAGACATAATAGGTCCGATAGACCCTCCATCTTCTAAAGGACACAAATTCATACTTGCAGCTACGGATTACTTCTCTAAATGGGCAGAGACAGTACCGTTACGTGAGATTACGACACAGCACGTTCTTCAATTTTTCAAAAGCCAAATCGTCTACCATTTCGGAGTACCGCAAAGAATAATCTCTGACAATGGGACAACTTTCAAAAGCACAAAAATCAACAATTTTATCAGAAGACATGAGATAGATTGGAGATACTCTACAATTTACTATCCTAGAGCAAATGGTCTGGCTGAAGCTTTCAACAAGACACTGACACAGATTTGGAAGAAAACACTAGATGAAAACAAGAGGGATGAAAACAAGAGGGATTGGAAAACAAGAGGGATTGACATAACAGACTGTTAGAGGCCTTATGGGCCTACCGGACGACTTTCAGGACTCCCACTCAGTGTACACCATATTTGCTCGTGTATGGGACTGAGGCCATGCTACCACTAGAAATCCAGACACCATCTCACCATCTCTCAGAGTCGCCATTGCCAGCCAACTCACAACGGAAGAAAGTGCAAAACTCAGACTTGAAGAACTGGAGAGTCTCGAGGGAAAACAACTGTAAGCACAACATCATTTGGAGTTCTACCAGGAAAAGATGGTGCAAGCCCATGACAAATTGGTCCGCCCAAGGACATTCAAAGTTGGTGACCTCGTACTTGTGCTCAAAAGGCCTATTCTTGCTCGCCACAAAATAGGTGGGAAGTTCGAGCCAACTTGGGAGGGATCATTTGTCGTTGAGGACTATACAGGAGGAGCCTACCAGTTAGTGGACTTCCGGAGTGAAAGACCCATGTTACCGATAAATGGATGATACCTGAGATGCATAAAAACCTATTACGCAGCCTGATGCTGCTTAATGTCGCTTGCCTCCGCTTGCCTCTGCTTGCCTCTGCTTGCTTTGAAAACTTTGAAAATTTGATTATTTTAGGGTTATCTATGTGGCCAAATGTCTATGACTGGGTCCAAACTTTGTATTTAACCTCAATATAATGAAAATTTTGAGGAGATTTTTGAACTTCACACGTTCTCTTTTCTACTTTTGAATTTAAATACCATATTACATCAAACGAAACTCACACATAAAATGAATAATCCTCTTCACCAAAATAAACTAAAATTTACTTCTTTACTAAAGACTTTTTTTTTTTGTTCTTGTTCACGTCAAGCTTCGGCCCACTGACATTTTTCCTGTCGTCTAAAAAAAAATGTCAGGACAGAGGCTGATCTTTGCCTTTTAGGACGGCTGGAACCTCGCACTAAACGAAGAGATGGTGCCACAAGGAGGTGTCATAGATTTCAACATGGATTTCAACCAGGTCGATACGGACTTACTAGGGTCCTCTAATGGACGAAGTCAGCAGTAAAGAAAAGGAGGGTCTGCCTTCACTATTGAGGGTGATAACTCAAGACAATGTGTCACGCAAATGTAAAAACGTGCTAGCGGAACAAGATCCGATGGAGGGGCCCAACCGTCTAACCTCCATGGTAGTTACTCCAGTAAGGGACCTGATAGCCGCCCGTAATGAACGATTGTTGAATATTCTACTCCGCAGGACGCAACGCAAAAAAGCAAGTCGAAAGAAATAGAGAGCCTTTCTGCGACAGGAACGCCAGAGAGACAGGAGCAGTTTTCTTACCCCCATTCCTGAGGGGCATATTTACGACCCTGATCTGAGAGAAACTTCTACCAGCCTGCCCACTACAGATGAAGAGTCAGGATTTGTGACAGAATCAAATGTGCTCCCAGTTCCAGATATCTTATGCAGGGGTTGCTCAACATGCAACGTTGAGGTACCAGTCGAGACATCAGTCACGGGCACATTTGTAGAATGCCTGGATTGCAACGTTCTGCATCTACAACGTTTTAGTACGTTATAAGAATACACTAATGGATGTAGTCAGCAGATACCAGTCAGCAGATACCGAGTTGATATTGACTACGAGTGTCCTCTAATGGACGTAGTCAGCAGTGAAGAAAAGGAGGGGTTGCATTCACTATTGAGGGTGACCACTCAAGACAATGTGTCACGCAAAGGTAAAAACGTGATAGTGAAACAAGATCTCATGGAGGGGCCCAGCCGTCTGCCCTCCATGATAGTTACTCCAGCAAGGGACCTGATAACCGCCCGTAATGAACGATTGCCGAATACTCCACTCCGTAGGACACAGCAAAAAAATGCCAGCCGAAAGAAGCAGAGAGCCTTTCTGCGATAGCCCTTAAATTAAATAAGGGAACTTTGATTTTTCTTACTCCCATTCCTGAGGGGCATATTTACAACCTTGATCTGAGAGAAACTTCTGCCAGCCTGCCCACTATAGATGAAGAGTCAGGATTTGTGACAGAATCAGATGTGCTCTCAGTTCCAGATATCTTATGCAGGGGTTGCCCAACATGCAACGTTGAGGGACCACCCGGGACATCAGTCACAGGTGCATTTGTAGAATGCCCGGATTGCAACGTGCTGCATCTACATCATTTCAGTACGTTAGAAGAATAAAATTCAAGCACCAATAAGTCTCAGACTCCAGACTTTGCGACAGATGAACCATATGTCCCACTGGGGACGGATCAGCGCGCACCATGGAGCCCAAGATCATACATTCCACTAGAGGCTGAATCTCATGTTCCGGATCG
>NW_018238899.1:5866-7251 GCF_001263595.1 Phalaenopsis equestris | reverse complement strand
TACATTTCAATTCTCACCATCTTCGAATTGATACCTACATTTCAATTCTCACATCTTCAAATTGATACTTACATTTTAATTCTCACACCTTCGAATTGATACCTACATTTTAATTCTCACCATCTTCGAATTGATACCTACATTTCAATTCTCACATCTTCGAATTGATACTTACATTTCAATTCTCACATCTTTGAATTGATACTTACATTTCAACCTTCATTTTCGAATCAGTCATATATTTCTGATTCATTTCGTTCAAGGTCGATCCTTACATTCTGACACCCTCTTTTGAAAATTGACTTACATTTCAATTCTCATTCCTGAATGAGTCCTACATTTCTGATTCATTTCATCCTTACATTCTCCTTACATTCTGACACCCTCTTTTGAGAATTGATCTACATTTCAATTCTCATTCCTGAATCAGTCCTACATTTCTGATTCATTTCATTCAAGGTCGGCCCTTACATTCCGACACATTCTTTTGAATTGACCTACATTTCAATTCTCATTCCTGAATCAGTCCTACACTTCTGATTCATTACATTCGAGGTCGATCCTTACATTCCGACACTCTCTTTTGAGAATTGACCTACATTTTAATTCTCATTCCCGAATCAGTCCTACACTTATGATTTATTACATTCGAGGTCGGTCCTTACATTCTGACATTCTCTTTTGAGAATTAATATACATTTCAATTCTTATTCATACAATTTTGATTCATTACATTTAAGGTCGGTCCTTACATTCTGACACTCTCTTTTGAGAATTGACTTACATTTCAATTCACATTTATGAATCAGTCCTACATTTCTGATTCATTACATTCGAGATCAGTCCTTACATCCCGACTCTCTCTCTCTCTCTTTTTTAATTGATATCTAATTTTCAATTCCCACCTCGGGGTTGGCACTTACATTCCGACTCCCATCCTTTGGAAATCTTTGAAATTTCACAATTAAAAGTCCACTCTCCAATCCCCAGCGAGAGTCCCTACTTCTCGACTTGATTAAACACACACCTGCTAATTCCCCGGCAGAAACAAATCACACACACGAACCTACACATATTTTTGGGTCTGTTGACTTAGAGGTTGTATTGGTTTTTGTTGATCTCGTCGGTCAACGCCAATATGCGCGGTGTGTTTGCCCAGCACACCACATCTATTGGGGGTCCATTTGTTGACCTCACTTTTGGTTGAGGTTTAGTTTTTTTCCCTTTTAGTAGCCTAAGGTCTAGCCATAGGATTTTTCCTATTAACTATTCTTAGAAAACTAGACATGGAACCCTCACCATTAGAAATTCTACCCTCTTCTTTACTCAACTTGAAGTGTCACATGTTGGTCTCAACCTCTAGCATTTAGTAGGTGGGATCACTA
>NW_018238899.1:1042-5757 GCF_001263595.1 Phalaenopsis equestris | reverse complement strand
GATCCCTTGATCTTTTGGGATACTCATGTAGATGGTCCCACAAACCTACTAGCCATAGGGCTATGGTTTGGCTAAGACCACTATGTAGATGACCTAAAATGGGATTTCCATTGGTCCATGGCTTGTTGGTGATGATTGGTACCTCAACTTTACCACAATACCCATCTTGGTCTTTTACCCCTAAAACACCCCCAAATTACCAAAATACCCCTCTTAGACCCAAAATTTCAAAAATTCCAAAAATTCATAAAAAATCCCAATAAATCCCAAATATTCCCAATTTAATTTATCTCAACTACCACATGACCCAATTTGGCCAATTTGACCATATTTAACCAAAACCCCCCAAATTTGCCTTTAAGGGGCCAAATTCCCCAAATTCAATTCAAATGTCCATCAATTTGACCTCAATTGACCCCAATTTCAATCCTAAACTCAAATTAAATTTTAATATTATCAATTTAAACCAAATCCAAGCTCAATTGGTCCATCATTTGAAGCCAATTTTGAGTTAGGTTAAAGCCCCAATTTTGACCATATGACATAGTCTCACCAAATTGGACCCATAGCCTAGTCAATTGTCCTCAATAAATGTTGAAAAATCTTGATAACATTCTTATACATCAAAATCAACCATCAATTGACCTTGGTGAAGCCTCATACCCATTTGATTTTGGCCTAAATAATTCCCAAATTTAGCCCCAAATTGGCTAAGTCCCAAAATTTCACCCAATTGAATGCATTAACCTCCAAATTGGCATCCAATTCTTGTTGAAAACTATTCATGAGGTCCGTATTGACCATTTAAAACAATCAATTTGGGCTTATCCCAAGTCTAACCCAACTAGACCCAAACCTAGCCCAATATGCCCAAATTGATCAAATTTCAAAATTCCTCCAAATTAACCATCCAGTTGAACTCAAAACCACTTTCATCCTTCACCAAAGTTGTTTATTATGATCATCTACACCAAATTCAATATTTATTTGGGCCAATGAACATGGCTAACATAGCCCAAACCCAATTTTTGGTCATTTCCACTCACTTGGACCCATGCGCTAAATGTGACCTAACCACCCTAAAGTCACCAAATTAACTCCACCCCAACCATTAGTTGGACTTAGTGACCAGTTCAAACACCATGAAACCACCTAAATCAAGCCATGAACCAAAGGTCCCCCAAATTAAGGGATATTATTTCCAAAAATGCACATGCTTAAGATATCTTTGTCAAATCAAAGCACATTTGCATTAAATTGTTGTGATGGATTCCTCTGGGTTCCCTGACCTCCTAGCCACCTCCCCCTGACCGGCCGGCCAGCCTAGTGGCCGTAAAAGCTCAAAACCGAGAGCCACCCCCATGGCACCTCACCCAAATATAACCTAGAGGCCAACTCAGCCAATCTAATTGATGGAGCTCCTCTGCCCACCACCTAAGCACCACAATGCACCCAAACTTGTGCCTTGAGAGCCACCCCAAAGCCATTTTTATAAAAACTCACCTCCCACATTCATGGGAGGTGTGTTGAGATTTCCATAATGAGGTCTCTCCAAACTTCACACAGAGCTTCGCAAGATCCCCTCAATGCATTCCAACCATTTTCCCTCACCAATTCTCACTATCGGAGCTCAATTTTAAGCTTGTAACCTTGTCGGAAACCTGAACAGAACCCAATACACCTCCACACTCCACCAAACTTTAATTGCTTGTGCCCACACCTTTACAACAGCAAAAGAAGATAAAGCCCCATCAAATTACACTCTGAAATAGCCTCCACCATAGCTTTAGACCAACACCTGAAATCGAGCTTGGTCAAATTCATAGATAGGCCTTACATCAAGACCAGGGACTCAATCCTTAGACTCCTTGGACCCCAACAAACGTGCCGAGCCCCTCTGATCGAAGCTTTACTTCTCAGAGCAAAGGTATGAAACCTCACCTCATCCCGAGCCTATTTCGATTCTACATTTAATTAGGCTTAATTTAATTGCATGATTACCATATGGATGTGTTCGTCTCATTTAGACGAGTCCATAGGATCAAACCCGAGGTGATTTTGTTGAGTCTAGGCTAAGATCTCAGGGTTTTAGTGTGGACGGTCACGGGATCATTCTATCGGAGACGATGACGGGGATTCGTTTGATCAAGCGTGTATCAAATGGACGGAGAGATCGAGCCGGACAGCGCTTCGGGTCAAAAACAGTTGGCTGAGTCAGCAAGCTACGTGGACGACGACGTCCAACCAAAGTGTGCCACGCATGCCTTCAGAGCCATCGTTGGTTGAGGTTGCACACTCATAGGTTGAGGTGGCATGCGTGGTTCAAATAGATAAATATAGCTTTTTCTATTTATTTAAATACCCCAAAACTTTGAAAATCCATAACTTTGTGTAGAAAAATTACAAAAATAAAATAAAAATACCCTCTTGCTCAGTGAACAGAGAAAAATAATGTGGAATAGTGAACAGAGACTCTTGCTCAGTGAACAGAGAAAAATAATGTGGAATAAATTTCAAGACCATTTTATTTTAATTTTATTTTTTAATTAATTAAACACTGTTTTGAATCATTTGATTCTCCATGCATATTAGCACATCACCTTGGCTTGAAATTTTGGCATGCTGTAGCCTCTGTCAAGGGAGATATCCTCTGATTTTTCCAAAGTCAGAGGAGGTTCCTATACAGAGATCCATATTTTTCAAGATATTCCACATAATCTCTTTAAAATAATCATGAAAATTAACATATTGATTAGAATGTCCTAAGAAAATTTTAGAAGGTCCATCATAACTAGAGAAACCTTTGGAAATAGTTTCATGAGTCAATTCATTTAAAATACCCTTAAATTTTACAAACACGAAATCACTAAGATGACCAAATCACTAAGATGATTAATTTTGGAAAATATAAACATTTAAATGACTTGATTTTTTATCTCCACTGTGGTCTATGATCTAGAGAACTCACTATATAAATTTCAAAATATTTTGAGTTCATTTGAGAACTTAAGTTGATTTTTAAAGATAAATATCACTTTTGACACTTAAATGATTTTTTAAAAATCAAAATATAACTCAAAAAATTATGAAACTTAGTTTTTTGAGTTATTTGTGATCAGGGGTATTTTTTTTTAAAAATAAAATGATATTTAAGATAAAAATTTGATTTTTAGCCTATTTTAAATATTTTAAAAAATTAAAAATTCATAAAAATCACAAAAATAATAAAACTCATCAAAATGTTCTAAATTGTTTCCTAATCACTTAGGAACAATTAGATTATTTTTCCTGATTTTCTAAATAAAGATATTTATTTTCAAAGCTTAAAAATAGTTTTTAAAAGGCTAAAAATAAGTTTTTCACTAAAATAGTTTCAATAAATCAAAGAAAAATCTGAAAAAATATAAAATTTGCTCCTCTAAGTTCTCTAACCTTAGGAAGATTTTTTAAAAATATAAAACTTAATTTTCACCACATAAAATACTTTATTTTTATTAAATAGCTCAGAATTTAAAATAATTCTAATAAGTCACAACAAATTCAAAAAATTATGAAATTTTCTTAAAATTCAAATAAAATTCAAAAAATTATGAAATTTTGTTCAAAGGCTTCTCTAGTCTAGTTCGGATTATAATTTAACTTGGTCAAGTTAGGAATTTTCTTTGAAAAAATTTATTTTTGCATGAAAATAATTATATAAATTAAATTAAATTTTGAAAAATCACGTTTTTTCCCTTGATGTCTTAATTGACCCATGAATGAGGTAGGATAAAAACTTCAAAGTCATTTGAATTGAATTTGATAAATTATGAAGTGTTAGAGCTTTAGGGGCAAATGTGTAATTTTAGAAAATTTAGTCTTAATTAACATTTAGGCTTAATTTAAGGAGGGAAATGGGTAACCTCTGATCCTAATCAATTTATTTGATGCTTGAAACATAAGGGGTGAATTGGTAGAAACCAATCCCACTTTCTTTATTAAGTTAATAAATTTCTAAATCATTAAAATTTGGAAGTTTATTAAAATTAAATGATCCCGGACTTACGAGTATGAATTTTGAAGTCAATAATTAATCAATTTAATACCCCTATCTTGATTTTCAAAATAAATTCAAATCATGAATCATGACCACTTAAGGTTTAACCCTTTTCAAAACTAATTAAGACACTCATCTAGGTCTTAAAGGCTTAGTGGTGACTTAGGCCAAATCAAAATTGACTAAATGAGGATTAGAGACATAAACATAATTAAATCAAAACACCACTAAGCCCAATTAGGATTAAAAATTTGGCTAAGTGTTCAAATTACACTAATTCCCGTTCAATGGAATTCACTCACATAATTTTCTAATTAAATTATAAATGATAATTACCCCTTTCTTAGGGATAATTGAGACTTCAATGTTCACTGAGCATTAAGGGTATTTATAGGATGAATTATTAAGCAACATAATAAGTATAAAAAGAACTCAGGATTTTCCACCAGGCAGCGAGAGAGTAGTGTGGACCTGCTTCTTTCTCCAGATCTGTTGGACATCTCGAAGATCTACTAAACTTAATATATCTTGCTTGATAAAGTCATCATTAATAAAACTTATAAGGACCCGCCAAGATATAACATAGGGTTAGGAAAATTACCAAAGCTTTACTTTTCCTACTCTTCATAAACTGCCTTAACATGCATTTTAAGTTTCAGGTGGTGGAACGAGAAGACTC
>NW_018238899.1:0-937 GCF_001263595.1 Phalaenopsis equestris | reverse complement strand
GCTAAACAATGTTGTCACCCTGAATAAAAACTAAAACTATCAGGATAGCCACATAACCAAAACCATGACCAAAATCAAAACTAAAATCAACCGAGATAAAATTCACCGCCACAACATTAAACATATAAAGCAACTCAAAATTTAATCACAAACATCACACAAAACTACAACTTCAACTAAATTAAGACTTTTCTCTTGGATAATCGGGAACCCCTCGGAGGAGGTAACCTACGGTTGCTAACGAGGCTTCCCACGGTCTAATTGAAATTATGGAACTCATTAAGTTGAGTTTAGTAAGTTCATTTTGACTAAGTGAATCCAATAGAAAATAGTGGTGCCGGAACAAGGGAACCGTAGGATCCTAACCGATGTCGCTCTAATCAACTTTAATATGCCCTCATAAAATTTAAAGAGCTTCAACCATAAGACCACCAGATTTGAAATTATAACTTGATACACTAGATAACTCAAACTCGTCGCGGCAAGGAGTTTGGAGCTAGCATGGTGGGCAGCACGGCCATCTTCAATAACAAAACCTGTCTTCCCTAGCTAAACCAATCTTTCTTCCTTAGAATTAAACAACAAAGTCATAGGACTTCGAGGTTGTTTGCTTATGCAACGTAAATCCTAACCTTATCTTTAGGCTTTTGCATAGCCCTGCTATACAATATAAGCTCTAACTCGTCTTAAGATTCAGAGGTTGTCGTGTGTCATGACCAAAATTCTCACATCTTCCAGGCTATTTGTGTGATCGTTTCACACGAATGTAAGCCCTAATAAATAAAATTGGCAAGATGAAACACCTAAACATTTTTCCTCAAAACTGAAGCCAAACATTATGATAGCTTGGGAAGTCACCAAGGTTCGCTTCCGGATCCCTGACATCCCCTAGTTCTTCCTATTTTGGATTTTACAAAAAAATGTTCCAAATTTGAAC
>NW_018238898.1:655-954 GCF_001263595.1 Phalaenopsis equestris | reverse complement strand
ATAGATTGGTCCACTATATTGGATACAGCATTATGAGCTTACAGAACTGCTTATAAAACTTCAATTGGAATGACTCCTTACAGACTAATTTTTGGAAAGACTTGTCACTTACCAGTAGAATTGGAGCATAAAGCATATTGGGCGATTAAAGAATTCAATTATAATTTGAAAGATGCTGGTAAGAAGAGATTGTTACAATTAAATGAATTGAAAGAATTAAGAAATAAGTCTTATGATAATGACAAAATTTATAAGGAAAAATTAAAGTTATGGCATGATCAAAAGATTAACCAAAAGAA
>NW_018238898.1:0-537 GCF_001263595.1 Phalaenopsis equestris | reverse complement strand
TCAAGTTTACACTTATGGAACTGTTGAAATTGAAGATCAGAAAATGGGAAATAGATTTAAAGTAAATGGACATAGATTAAAACCATATTATGAGGGTAAAAGACCAAATTTTAAAGAGGTTTTAATGATGAGTCAACCTGAATGAACTCTGAATAGGTCGGGCTGACGACGTTAAACCAAGCGCTTTATGGGAGGCAACCCATATTTATATTTATATTTATTGCAATTATGGTAGTTTTTATTTGAATTTATTGCTAGTTTATAGTAGTATTAAGCTCTACTACTCTTATTTACCCTTCAAATATCTTCAAAATTGGATCCATAAAAAAAAAATTGCGAAAATGGCGACGCATGCGGACCAGAGAGAAACTGTGAAAGTTTTGCCTTGGGCACCGACGGCACCCTCAACGGCGCCGACGGCGGGTTTTTCCCAAGAGTCCAGGCAAAAACTAATACAGAAGCGTGCCGATGGCGCCCTCGACACCGCCGACGGTGAGACCGATAAGAGACGGTTTCTTGTGTCCGATGAGCGGTTTT
>NW_018238897.1:0-2145 GCF_001263595.1 Phalaenopsis equestris | reverse complement strand
CCCTAGTGGTTATTACAAATCTTTTATTATTAAAAAGTTAAATCACAACTTTCTAACAGCTAGAACACTAGGCAGTATCATGTTATAAACTGCAGCTTTCCACCATAACTTCTTGAAAAAACAAACAAAACATAGCCCTGCTAAACACATAAGTGGTGAGGCACCTCCACAACTTCCCCCAAATGGGCCCCACAAATGGTTTTTTCAATCACGGTTTAGCTTAGGCCACAATGAAATCATAATAATCATATCCAATCCAGCTTATCACCTTTCTTGAAAATGAATTATTTATTTTATTGATAAAATAAGATGCATGGAGGGCCTTGACATATTTCTAACATTTTAAGAAATAAAATATAAGATGCGTTATTTTATTGATAAAATAAGATGCATGGAGGGCCTACTCACCTTGACATATTTCTAACATTTTTAGAAATAAAATATAAGATGCTGCTAAATGAAGATATTGAAAATTAATAGGAGATCGGGGGCTAATATTAATTAGCTTTTGCTTGAATCCTCTTCTCATTTCTTGAAAATTTATAATTAAACACATGATTTTGTACTTATTTTCATGACCACAAGCAACAATGCTAAAAATTCCTCCACAAAAACAATGCCATCAAGCCATTTGTAAATCATTTATCATCTACCCCATTCCCAACTAATTTATTGCAAAGTGACTTTAGATTTGGGACAATTGCTCGAAGGCAACAATGCTAAAAATTCCTCCACAAAAACAATGCTATCAAGCCATTTGTAAATCACCCAAAACTTGCTATTTACAAATCAACCGCCCTCTTTCATCCATTTTTTAAATTTCCCACTCAAATATCAAAATTCTTATAATATTTATATTATAAAATAAAGAAATATCATTCACATAAACTAACAAGCTTAAAGTTTCTTAAGGTTATTGTACCATGTCCCTCTAAGAATTGTTGAGACATGCCGTGCAATATAAATTATTAGTGCTAGGACGTACTCGTTACTAGTTTTGATTATTGGTGATGGTAGACTCCTCATCTAGAGATCCCAATGGTTAATAAGGATGCATTCCTTCAAATTGTCGATGAATATTAATTCTATTATGTTACTTCAAACACGTGATCAAAATACATGCCACGAATAACATCAACAATTTGTGCTAGCAATATAAAGATGGCCATAATTCATTGTGAGAAGATCTCACCTTTTTTTTTTAAATCCACTAGTCATTTTGCCTTTTTCTTATTCCTCTAGACAAAGCACTACATTATGTTAGGTCTTCTTTGCTAATTTGTTTAGGGTTTCAACAACACTTGTTTTGAAAATCATAAGGATATTATCACAAATGCTTAAAAGAAAAATGTCATGGAAAAATCAAGATTGTGAAAATTGGATCGGACATCGAGCCTAAAAAAAAAGAAATATTAAATTGTTCAACTGGGGTTGAATGGGAAGATAAACCAAATGGCATAATAAATATGTAAATTAATTTAATATAATTTAAATAATAGAATAATTATATATTAATATCATCTTTATCGATTCAACAATAATATTTTATTAGATGATAATAATGTTTTTAATATTTTGAATAATATTATAAATAAAAAATTAAAAAACATGACATTTTCTTTATTTTCAATTTAGAAATCTTCTTTTTGCTCATCTAATTAAAATTAAAAACTTAAAACTAGACAATATTTGAACCGATAAGTTCTTTAGAAACAAGAGAGGCTTAACCTCCGTTCTGACAGGTTCAATCTCGGATCCACGCAGAAACAATCATAATTTAGACCAAACCGACTGAATGACTGATTTACAATTGAACCGATCAAATTGGGTGGTCGAGTCTCATTTGTAAAATCACATGAAAATCATTAATTCAAAAAAGTAAAAGTACATCCATTCAAATAAAAAAAAAAACTCGCGCATACAAAATAGATACTTTTGGAATTGTGTAACTACAACAATGCCAAAACAAAGATGATTGAAGCAACACCCAACAAATGCAACCCTTATTTAATGAAATGAACAAGCTTATAAACTGTGGGCAAAAAGCCAAAGCAGACCTTACTTGTGCAAAGAAGAAAATAGATAGTGGTTAGTGATCGGCCAAAAAACACCACCACCGTCGCTCTCCAGCACCTCAATGACCTC
>NW_018238896.1:0-419 GCF_001263595.1 Phalaenopsis equestris | reverse complement strand
GATCATTTCATATCAATAATTTAATGAATTAATTTTAGTGATTTAATTTACCAAATAGCTGAATTAAAGGACAATAGAGAATAAAAAAATTGTTTGTATTAGAGGAAGTGAAGTGAAGGGATGAGCTTTTTCAGAGATCATTTAAATCAAAGGTAAATAATTATTTTTTTAGTGTATTAAACTAAATATTTATTAAATGAATAACTTCTTTATTAATTGGTTTAAAAATAAATACACTCATATCTTAAATTTTAAAGTTTGAAATATGTTTCACAAATAAAAGAAAAATAACTATATGAAAGTACACTTTAAAGGATTTTTAATCGATATGAAATGATAAGTAAATAATTAAGTCATTCAATATTACCCCTAAAAAGTACTAAAATGTAATGTGATGTACCCGTGCACGATAAAAAAAA
>NW_018238895.1:0-5127 GCF_001263595.1 Phalaenopsis equestris | reverse complement strand
AAAAAAAGTACATTATGAGTGACTAATATTAATAACAATAATAATAAAGAAATATGCCTGTAAATATGATAAATAACAGTTGTCATAAATATATAAAACTATTACTAACCAGTCATATAAGTTACCACACTAAGCAATATCATTAATATATTTTTTGAATCCAAATCTTTTCTTTAGGTCGTGCCCAAAATTGGGGCTGTCTTTGGGCTCGGCGGCGCCTTTTACCCCACACAAACTTGAGTTACAAGTGAGGGAGAAGGGAGCAGGCTCCCGACATGAGGGTGGAGAGAGAAAGCCTAAAGGAGCCCCTTTTACATGCAAGGAATCCTCTTTTTATAGAAAGAAAAGAGGGGGGATGAGGTGGAGGTGGTCCGCTAGAGATGGTCAGGCAAGATTTACCACCATGGCTGACCCACTGGCGGGCCACCTCCTCCTCTAGCCTGCCATGCCATCCACTAGCAGACCGCCTCGCCACTCTGGGCGGCCACCATGGCTGACCAACTCTTAAAAATGGAAGATTTACCAAAACTAGAGAAGGTGGCCGCCAGTGGGCGGCTGACGGGCGGGCAAGGCGGCCAATCGGAGGGAGGTCGAAAAGTTTAACTAAAACCTGTTACTCGATAGGTGATTTTTTTTGTAAACTTGGTGCTTTTAAGGTGTTGACCAGCCATGGTCGCCGATTGGAGAGGCGAGGCAGCTGACCTGTGGGTGGCCGGCCGGCCGACAAGGGATGTGGTTGGCCAATTGGCAGCCGCCGAGCGAACAAGGTAGTAAGATTTGGGTGTTGCTTATGTAAATTACCTGTTTTTCAAGAGTTTGGCCGGCCATGATGGTTTGCCGGAGTGGCAAAGCAGCAGAACAGAGTGGGAGGCTGGCGGGCGAGTGTGAGGCTGGCGGGCGGGTGAGATGGCCAACCAAAGATCAATCGGCAAGATTTGGGTATTATGTAAATTTTCCTTATTACTTCTTACTTTATTTTGTTTTTTAAGAGGTGGTTGGCTGACTGTGGCCAGCTGAGCAATCCTTGGTATGGTCGGCCTAAGTGGCTAGCCCTGCAGGTCCGTGGTTGCTAGCGTGTCTCCGACGGGGGCGATCCTTTCGGCTCGGTAAGATCATATTTTTGGACTATACAATAGTTATTTCATTTTCATTATTGAAATTTTTGTCAAGGAAATGTCATATTATAATTGCATAAGCTTTGACACACTTAATTTCATTTGGTCTTTTTCAGAGCTGGTCGATCATAACAACGGCTGAAAAAAATGGTTTGTCAAACATCATGCTTTATGAACAATCCACAATACTAGTCGATCTGTTCTAATCTTAATATCAAAAGTTGTAAATTCAATCATTTTTCAATCAAAACTCATCACGTCAAAACAATTACTTTTCCTGTGTAAATAATCGATATTTCATTTCTATGAATGTTCCACATAACTGGAATTAACAAATAATTATTTTCATAAATTGTGCTCAATCAACTGAAATCAAGTATGCCCAATGTGTAAGAAACTGTGAAAAAAACATGCATAGCAAATACATTTACTTATAAATAAAAGCAAAAATTAGGCCTATAGATATTAGCTTCTTTTTTTCTAACTGTAAATCTCACATTAGTCATAAGGTCAGCCTTGTAAATCTCAAGCTTGCCTAATAACTTCATTTAATTAGATTAGGTTCTTCAATCAAATTTAATTTAACACCAAAAATACTTTCCATTGTTGATTTTACCTCAAGACTACTTCCTCACATTCAGGCCTAGCTTCCCTTCTATCTTCCATTCACCTTATTTCCTTTCTGAATCCCAACTGTCACAATTTGCTCTCTACCAAAAGAATCAGCTAGTTGAATTCACAGAAAAATGAAGGAAAACAAATAAATTAATTAGGATATGACAAATATATATTTTATGTACGTATCTAAATATAATTCTACATATATATTTAATTTAAGCCTCTAAAAATCTTCCTTATTACTTCATTTTCCACTAACACTTTCCAAACCGAGAGAAATCTAGCTCTCTGCTTCACCAGCCTTGCATAAGAAAACTATTGCACTTGTCTTGCGCCTTACCACAGCTTTACTCGTCAGCAGCAGCAGCCTTTTCCCAACTCGTTGAGATCACCTTCATGAATACTACTTTTCCATTCATTTAGTGTTATATTAAGTGCTAACTCTAGTTTGTCCAAATCTCTTTGTACACTTCTAAATTTATGCAAGAACATGACAAATCTACAATATAATATAAATGTCAGTGACTTGGAAGTTCTTTATACAATTTTATTTCATTATAAGAAATAATCAAAATTTCCATAAAAGAGCAATAATATCATGCCTTTAGGTTCAACTAAGTAGCATCACCATATAATCGCCCCTTGCATTCCCCAGCCTATCCACATTTCCACTATAAGAATAATCCATGCATGAAACTTTTCTTTTAAGCATTTAGAATATCTGCTAGCATAGGACCATTTAAATCTCATCTTCTATTTTAATTGTTGTTTAGTTTCCCTAGGACCTCTCTCTTTTTATGGGCTAGGTTCAGGTTTTTCAATGACATATCTGAAACTAATTCAGTACTAGATATAAAAGCAAGAACAAAGTCTTCAATCAAACATTAGAAAAATGCAAAGCAAAATGACAAGAGCTAATCATGGCTTTGTTGGAAAATAGATAAATGCTTTCATTCCATGTTTCACAAAAAAAATGAACCAACATTGATTGCTAATTCATACTGAATTTACAATGTAATTCCTTTAGCCTAAAAAGAAGAAACTCCATCTAGTTATAATTTCAGTACAGCCATGACTTCCTACCATGAATAACAGTCCATAATCAAGTAGTCCCACAAAGAGAATGATCATAACGAGCAGCTCCCCCTGCCAAAGCCAGATATGAACAAATAAATGAGGCCATAATAATAACCTACCGTGAAGTTAAAACCTAAAGCAATCGAGGCCATAATAATAACCTACCGTGAAGTTAAAACCTGAAGCAATCGTGAAGCTTCTGAAAAATAATCTGATGTTCAAAAAACTGCGGTGGCTATTACAAAAATAATCTGATGTTCAAAAAGCTGCGGTGGCTATTACAATGGTGGCTATTACAATTTTTGAAAAAGTCAGACCGCGGCTAGAAAACTGTCACTACACCCAGCCAGGACCGGTAAGAAAAAACAGATTTCAGTGGCAGCTTTTGAAAAAGCTGTCAAAACACAGTTTACCCAAATAGACAAAACCGCAGTGCGGTGCTGCACCACCACCGCATTGCCGCCCCAAACGGACCCTAAATGTCTACTGAGTAAAATTTAAACCCAAGCCTATAGCTCAATTCATTTCCATGCATAATAATACAATATCATTGACAAAAAACTTGGTCTTTCTATAGGTGAGAGTCTTTTCGTTAGCTCCTACACTCCATAGATGACCCTGCAAGTTAATCGTTCCATTCATAGATGCTGTCTCCCATACAAACTTAAACACCCCGAGAGCTCTGTAAAGTTGTTTGACACCATTTCTCACCATCTTCTCATCATCAGAAGTTAAGAATTTCCCAATTTT
Organism: Phalaenopsis equestris; assembly: GCF_001263595.1. NCBI lineage: Eukaryota > Viridiplantae > Streptophyta > Magnoliopsida > Asparagales > Orchidaceae > Phalaenopsis > Phalaenopsis equestris. Next base: position 1,567 of record NW_018238895.1, on the reverse strand, counting down.
TAAAGTAAAATTGCCTCCAGCATCACAAACCCCTGCACAAACATCCACCTCTATATCTTGAACTATCCCATACAAATAATAGAGTAATAACGTAAAAAGACACTTGGAAGAATGGCCCAAGCTCTTAGTAAGTTTCTTTTGAAGAAGTGAATCATATCTTCTTGCCTCCTTGAAACTGATGTCTCTCTCAATCACTATATCCTTGATCTGATACAGCCCTTCTTTCATCACATTAACCTTTGCAAGGCTACATAAAAACCTCTCCTCCTGGCACATACACCGAGATATGTGCACAAACATTTCAAGAACTTCTTCCCATTTAAATGGAGTTTCTAGAACCTCAACCTTTTTCAGAGGTGGCAATCGCATCCATGCAGGAGACTCAGAATTTTTAAGGCTGGCGGTGTCCTCCAGAAATTTAAAGCAGCTCACCATAACCTGTCTTGCCATTTGAAATCCTGGAGAATTGAAACCAACATTGTCTATCTCATGCTTCAAGTCTTTAAGAACCTCTTCAAGTGCTCCTCTCCATATGTGATGCTGCGTGACCTGTGGGCAGACTTTCAGGCGAATGTCCTTCCTCTGCTGAGCTGAAATGCCAAGTAAATTGCAAATTTTAGTGAGAGAATCCAGTGTCAAGGCCCTCCATTCATTTATGCTGCTGAAACAACTACCAACTTGGAGCTGTGAACTTGTTGATGTTTTCTTGAGAGGAAGCTGTGAAGAGGGAACTCTTATAAGCGCTCTTGCAAGTGAATTGAAACTCTGCATTTGGTTAGTGATGTAGGCATCCTTGATGACGGAATCGTCATCAACATTGATTAAATTTCCATCAATGTGCTCAACATTCTTCAGCAAATAGCTTAGCTTGACAAGTTTTGCATAAGCAGCTCTATTCCATTCCTGCAGTGCCACTTCATCATCAAGCTCTGTGTTATGGAAATGGTAGGCTAGCTTCCAATGTCCATAAAGCACAATGTTAGTCCTTAAGAAGTTAAGTCGATTCCAGCCAGTATTTGACAACATACTGCTCCGGGTTATTTCTCCAAATTCTCATCTTTGAAACCTAAGACCATGCATAAAAAAGCTAATAATAAAACAAAGACAGAAGCTACATTGCACTGAACCAGTAGGGAAGATATTAAAACTACAAAAAGACATTCACATGTATAGTCAGAAGGCTAAAGAAAATAGCTAGCAGCAATGGAGATTATAGAATTATGACTCCAGGAAGGAAATTAAGTGAAGAAAATTGAAGCTTGAATCAATGAAAACCTAAATCATGCAAATGGAAATTAGGAGTTAGAATTTATTCAACAAGAAAAACACAACGCATCAGTAAATGCTTATTAGGGCTATTCGGTATAGCAGTATTTACGCGGGATTTAAGCTAAATCTTGCTAAACGGAAAAAACAAAAAACCCTCCCCTAAATCCTGAGCTCCCGTAAATCCCAAAATGGCGTCGATTCGCGATAATCATGGATTTACTAAATTCTTTAAATTGGCGGATTTGGTAAATCATGGACGAACAAAGAGGAAGAATGGCGCGAACAGGCTTACCTTCCT
>NW_018238894.1:0-1631 GCF_001263595.1 Phalaenopsis equestris | reverse complement strand
TGTTCGCGAACAACGAGCTTTTTTGACAGCCATATAAATATTGCAGGGATTATTACTGTTTCTGCTTTTCGTCGTACAAAAGCCTGATTTTTATACCAAATAAGAGATGAAAGTTAAAATTGTAAATACGTGATGATCCGTACATTGCTGCGTTCCCACACATCAGCAGGCTTGGCCCAATCATCCCAAAGGCTTGCCATGCCTCCTCCTTCCCCCATTGAAGCCTCCATGCTCAAGCACACCAAAGCATGGAGAAAGCTTTCCCCACTGCCCAAAAGCCTCTGAAATTCTTCTGCTCATTCCCTGGGGAGCCACCAGAGCCTCCCATGCACGCCAAGGCCACTCTCATGGCCTCACATAGCCCACCCTAAACAGTTAGATGCTAGGCTTCTATAGAGAGAAAATAGGTCCTTATGGTCACGCCAGGAAAATGAGCAACTCTTAAGTAACCTTTAAACTTTGTTTTTATTGAACATATTGGATTTGCTAAGCATAAAAATCCTCTCTTTGATCCTTCATATTATACGACAATGATTCATTTTAATTTTCCCCTGTTTAGCATCTTTCTTTCTTTCTAAACGTGCCATAAAATAAGTTATGATAACCATAACATGCCTTTTGGAAGAATCAAAGAAGAAAAAAAGGCATGATAATTAATTATAGATAGGAATTTGAAAGATAATATTATAAAAATTAATAGATTTGACGACAAAGTTATAGCGCCAAAGATTATTATTGATACTAAGACTCTTATTATTGTAAGTGCTTATACTCTTAAAGTGGGTTTGGATATATATTAAAAAAAGGAATTATAAAAAAAAATCAATACAAAGGATGCCTCTTAAAATGAATTTTTATTAGAGGAGATTTAAATTAATATATTGGTAGTGGCAGAATATTTTAGAAGTATTCAAAATGGCTATTATTTTGGAGTAATTAATAAAGAAAATAGAGTCATATTAGATTTTATTTTAGCTTATAATTTTAGTATTTTTGTAAATTTATTTAATAAAAATGATGAACATATTATCACTTATAAGAATGAATCTAATAAAACAACAATTAATTATTTCTAATGAGTAAAATAGACCATCGAACTTATAAAGATTGTAAATTCATGCCATGTAAAAATTTTATTACCCACATCAATTATTAATTTTGAATTTTAGGATGAAGAGTTAGAAGATTAATAATATAATGAAATTTTATTATATGATAAGAAAGGGGCAATTAAAAGGCACAAATAAAATTATTTTTATGAGTAAACTTCATGATCTTCAAATTTGAGATGTTCATGAAGAAGCTAATACTGCTTTGGATAAAATAATAAGTATTATTAAGTAAGTTGCAAAAGCTGTGTTTGAAGAATAAAAAAGAAAAGCTCTTACAAATAAAAATATTTGATGGTGAAGTAATAATATGCAAGAAAAGATAAAAAAATAAGAAATTATGGTATATAAATTGATTTAAATATAAAAACTTTGGGAATTAAAAAAATATAAAAGATGGCTCATTAGAAGTCTTAAGAAAATAATTTGTGAAGCTAAAAATTCTACTTTTATTGATCTTATAATATATTAGATATTAAAGAAGATTAAACATTTACACACACACACACACACACACACACA
>NW_018238893.1:0-5909 GCF_001263595.1 Phalaenopsis equestris | reverse complement strand
CTGGGTTGGGTTAGAGTTTAGGTCAGATCTGATTTGTGTTAAACCTGAGTTAGGTTAAGGTTTGAGTTAGACTTGGGATGGTAGGGTTTGGTTTAGGGGTTTGTGCTAAGCTTGGGTTAAGTCATGTCTTCAGTTTGGGCTAGAACTGGGTTTGATCAGGTCTAGGGTATGGGTTAGGTTTGAGCCAGTCCTAGGGTTTTGGCTAGGTTTTAGTTTAGCTAAGTGAGTTAGGGTTAGGCTGGGATTTGGGTCGACCTGAGTCGAGCCCAAACCCAAGCCTAATCCAAGGCTATTGAGTTGACCAAGCTTAACTAAACTTAGGAAAATAAATTTTTAAATTATATAAGAAAGAAGAGGGGGGGTTACAGGAGAGGAGGAGGAGGAGGAGGAGGCTTGCCGAGGACTTCTTCCCACTTTTTTCTCGGAGTAGTGGGGCCCCTCTATCGTCTATGTGTGTCCTATTCTGAGAGCAATTGTTGCCTATTTATAGGCTGGGAAGGCGGTGATGGAGCGCTCCAAAGCCGTTGATTGGGTGACACACCGACGACATGGATCAATTGAATGGTTAGTGAGCCACAGATAACAACTATTCATGGCCTGATCCGTGGATGAAGGCCACGAATTGATGACATATCAACTGGGAGTGGTCATACCGAGGGTTGGCCTGACCACACTGAGGAGGAGGAGGCTGCCCGGAGAGGAGGAGGAGGAGGAGGAGGCTGACCGGAGAGGAGGAGGAGGAGGCTTGCCGGGGACTTCTTTCCACTTCTTTCTCGGAGTAGTAGGGCCCCTCTATCGTTTGTGTGTGTCCTATTCTTAGAGCAATTGTTGCCTATTTATAGGCTGGGAAGGCGGTGATGGAGCCTTTCAAAGCCATTGATTGGGTGACACACCAATGCAGGGATCAATTAAATGGTTAGTGAGCCACGGATCACTGCCGGCAAAGCGGAGCAACTGTTTGTGGCTTGATCCGTAGACGAAGGTCACAAATCGATGGCATGTCAACTGGGAGTGGTCATGCCAAGGGTAGCCTGGCTTGACCACACTGAGAAACTTACTGGCATGGTCACGCCTGGGCTAGGCATGACCACACCTACGAACTTTCGGTCGTGGTAACGCCCAGTCCTTTCGGAGAGGAGGAGGAGGAGACTTATCGGAGACTTCTTCCCACTTCTTTCTCGGAGTAGTGGGGCCCCTCTATTGTTTGTGTGTGTCCTATTATGAGAGCAACTGTTGCCTATTTATAGGCTGGGGAGGCGATGATGGAGCCTTTTGAAGCCGTTGATTGGGTGACACACTGACAACAGGGATCAATTGAATGGTTAGTGAGCCACGGATCGCCGCTGGCAAAGCGGAGCAACTGTTCATGGCCTGATTCGTGGACGAAGGCCACAAATCGATGGCATGTCAACTGAGAGTGGTCATGCCGAGGGTGGGCTTGACCACACTGAGAAACTTCCTGGCATGGTCACGCCTGGGCTAGGCATGACCACGCCTAGGAACTTTCGGTCGTGGTCACGCCCAAGCCTGGCGTGACTATGCCAAGTCAAAAACTGGGCAAGTTGCTCTTTATCAAATTTTGTTGTGTCGAACTAAGAGGTGATGTCCGTATAAGTCCCATGTGACCAAAAATGAAGTCAACAACTTCAATTGCTTGATCAAGAAAAGCATGGAAACTTATCAAAAATTGAGAGGGTTTTGATTACGAAAGTTGAAGAAGAAGTTCAAATTTCATAAAAAAATGACATACCTCAGATAGGGTTAGTGAGAGAAAGAGCAAAAATGGAGGGCGAAGAAAACTGACAAAGTTAGAGAGAGGGAAAGTTTGATTAGTTTATTTTTCTTTCAATGCTTATATAATTTACTAGTAAATTTAGCTCAATTTGTCACTGAAGTCAAATAAAAAATTCCAAAATCTGATCATATAATTTACTAGTAATTACTTGGTGGTGGGATCGCGTCTTTATGATTGAACGTTGACTTAACATATCGATTTGGTTCTGACATACAATAGATGGACCTGCCAAAGTTGAAATATTTGAGAGCGCTCCCACGACCAAGCACATTGATTAAAAATAAATTGAGAAATCTAAAATTTTATGTTCGAAACTCATGCTATTAAAAAGAAAAAATATGGGGTACAAAACTCTTACACGACACAATTTTCTCACAGTAATCCCTAAAATCTAAATTTATTAGAAATGTTATGATAAATTTGACTTTTTATGAATTATACGATATCTATTTGGATATTATTAATATTAGTTTAGTAAAAACTTACTTAAAAATTTTTCATAAATCATCCATTTGAATAAGGAGTAAGGATGCTTTAGAATAAAATATTATTTTTAGTAATGACCCTTACAATATTTATAAAATTTGCATAAAGAACATGTATCAAGAATTGAAATGAATAATAATCTAATGGGATAAGATAAAAATGGAAAAATAAAAATATAATAATTAGTGTTATGATATTCTTTGATAGGCAACCTTAATATAGAGCATATGAACTTAAAATTCCATGTAATTTATAGAAAAATATCCATCAATGATGGGTGTCAATTTGGTTTCTCATACAAAATTTGAGTCAAATTGGGTGTGCGAGACAAATTTAAGTCTAAAAATTCAACACATTTCAATTAGATTGACTTGAACTCAACCTATTTAACTCGTCTAACATATGCATGATGGCTATTCAGGTTAATTTTTTTGCCAACTTAAGGGTGAATTTTATGTTGACAACTCAATTTTAAGTCAGATTACTGTTGACTTTTCAAGTTTATGTTAATGGGTCAACACGAACCCAATAAAAAAAATTAAAATAGGTTGGAATTCTTGACCCAAATCAAACTTAAAAATTAATTAGAAAAATCTAAACTTACATTTTGGGTCAAGTAAGGAGAGTCCAACAACAAAGTCACCGTTCAAAAACTTTATGCCCCCTCTAACACAGCATAGAGAGAGATAGAGAGAAAGAGAGCAGCTTAACAAGCTCAAGAATGAGATAGAAGCAGAAATGAAGTGAAAATAATAACAATAAAAATTTTAATTTTACTAAATTTAAATTTAAATATTTTAAAATTAAAATAATTAAAATCAATGTATTTTTGTTACAATAAAATCAAGATATAGAAATTCAAATAGAATTATTTAGTACAAAAAAATTACTTCACCCACCACCTATACAATCTCAATATGTAGTTATTGTACACAATGAAGATTGCAACATAAGACGCTTAACAAGCTCAAGAATGAGATAGAAGCAGAAATTAAGTGAAAATAATAACAATAAAAATTTTAATATTATTAAATTTAAATTTAAATATTTTAAAACTAAAATAATTAAAATCAATGTATTTTTGTTACAAAAAAATCAAGATATAAAAATTCAAATAGAATTATTGAGTACAAAAAAATTACTTCACCCACAACCTATACAATCTCAATATGTAGTTATTGTACATAATGAAGATTGCAACATGAGATATTAAATTTTATAAAAATTTCAAAATACATATTCTTAATATACTCTCATTTTTAACATCTAGTAACCTCAACTTTTTTATTTTTGAAGGAGGGGCTACCTTGACTCTTATTTAAAAACTGTGGGGATTATATTAAACATTTTACATAATGTAATATTTAAATAACCACACCACAATTTAAACATTTTCTATTCTTCATGAGTAATTTCCTAGCAAGGAGAGTTGCTTCCTTATCTGTAATAATTGAAAAAAGAAAAGAAAATAAAATGAAATTGGGTATGAGTTGGTTCAAATCAATTATCACCTCAACAATTTATTCTCAGGTATCGCTCATTCGAATGAAAGGGAAGAAATTAAGGGTGAGAACAACATAATAGAATGCAAGCAAAAGACAGAAAAGAAGTTATTGTGCAAAGAAGAGGAATGAGTAAACAAAAGAAAGGGCTGTCAAATCCTAGCTGAAGGAGATAAATCGTTTCTCGCATGCACATCCCTAACAAAAGCCCTATGTCCTCGCGAAAGAAAGGAGCATCTGCATGCAATTTAACTGAAGGAGAAAAAAGGGTTGAGCATGTCCTGTGCTAAGAGGAGTGTCTTACAGGTAATAAGTTGAACCGTGGGAAGAACATAAAAAATTATTCCATACGGACACCGCATGCATCTTTGCATGCGGTGTCCGATCTCCACCGTTGATCACTGCAATCAAAATTTTTTTAAAAAAAAATAAATTGAAAGTGAAGTTCACTGAAATGCATCTTTGTGATGACCGACGGTGGAGATGGTACGCCGCATGCATCTCTACATGCGTTGTCCGTATGAAATAATTTTTCGAAGAACAGACCGCATGTGGAAAACCAAGCTGAGCGGTCAAATAAGATAAATTTAATTTTTCAATGACTCCATTTCAATTGGATTATAAATTATTAGTTATAAAAAAATTTAATTTTCACCATCAATCGTTTGTTCTTGTCTTGATTAATTTTAAATCTCTGACTAAATCGTAACAAATTTGATATAGACGTAATGTGAATATTATATTGATTCAAAATTGTAACATAAAATTTAAGAAATTTATAATAAATAATAACAATGATAAATAAAATAAAGATATGCAAATTTTGAAGAAAAAAATTTAGGAGATTTTAATAGCTGATAAATAAAATAAAATAAATGAAATCATGATATCTGTGTTGGTTTGAATCAATCTTCACCTCAACAATTTTTTTCTTAAGTATAGCTCATTTGAAACTAAGGGAAGAAATAACAAGGAATAACGACAAAACAAAAAATGAGCAAAAGACAGAGATAGAGAAGAACTTACCGCGTGAAGAAGAAAAGGAAGAAGGAAGCAGATGAAATGTCTCTCAACCCCTAACCAAAGAAGGAAAGAAATCACATCCGACATTCACATCAAACTGAAGCCCTACGTGCATTGTTGTTGTGTGAGTAGGGAAAACGTTTCACATGAAGAGGAATAAGGCGGCTCTCTAAAACTAAAGAAACCTATCGAGCAAAGGGAGGAAGAAACCTATCGTGCAGCTCTACTTGTGGGAGAAGGTAGTGTACATTGGCGATCGAACCAAACCGAAGGAAAAAAAGGACTTCAAACATGTCCTATGCTTAGGCAAAGGTGTCTCATGCGCGGATGATAAGTCCAATAATGTGAAGTAAAAAGTGTAGACCAGCTACATGTGGAAGTTATAAATTGAGCAATGAAATAAGATAAATTTAATTTTATTAATTTAATATACTTTCTTTAGTGACTACTTCATTTCAATTGGATTAAAAATTATGCGTTCACCTTCCATTCCCATCTTATGCAATAACACATAATCATGGTGACTACACTTGCAGTAGTGCGCAATCAATTTAACAAATAAGGATTTATAAACACAACACTCAATTTTTATATATTTAAATATCTAATACCTTAACTTCAATATATATATATATATATATGCATATTTTGCACAAAAAGCCTTATCAATGAACTAGAGAGATTATTACTCTATGTGGTTAAGATTATTGCTATAATTTTGATGAATATAAATACTTTGGTCTTTGCTATGAAGTATCCGTAAGTTTAGTAAAATAGTGAGCTAAGTCACTTGAGAAGAAATTAAATTTAAAGTTAAGTATCAAGTACAATGAAGTAATTTTACGACTTGAGTGATATATTTATTTATTTATTTATTTATTTATTTATTTATTTATTTCAACGGTAAAATCGATATTTGGTCCAACGGGCACCAAATATCCCCCAAAGGGTTCAAAACCCTGGTGTGCTTGCTTCTGATTCGAAGAGCGCACAACACGAGATTCGAACCCCTGACTCAAGGGACTTACACCAGAGGTCGCACCAATGAGTCATGTCATTCACACTTTAATATATATATATACACATACATACATACATACATA
>NW_018238892.1:0-745 GCF_001263595.1 Phalaenopsis equestris | reverse complement strand
AGCATTGCGGCGGTGCGTCGCGACAACATGTTGGACGGAGCATCGTGGTGGTGCGACACACTTAATGTCCAATGTCACGTAAGAAGGTTATGTTGAAGATAAATCGTTAGTGACCTTCGACTAGGCTGGGGCTATGCATCATAGTATTACTTGATGATGTTAATTTGTATGAGACGAGCCAACGAAAGTCCACTGAGGATTTATTAACCCATCTGAGGTTGTTTATGGAGCAGTGCTCGCTTATGAACCTCTGTGGAAGGGATCAAGTGTAGTCCACTAAGGACTGCTAACCTATCAAGGGTTGTTTACCGGAGTTAAAACTCAATGATGTTAACCCATATAAAAGAGGTTAGATCAAATCCCCCTGGGATTGATCGTGCTTTGACTAAGACCGAAGTTGTGTATTTCTCATGTATTTCTCAGGTCGAGAGCATGAGATGACTCGTTGATGAGTCATTGCACTTTATAAAGATATTTTTATGTATAAGAAAGTGAATAATATTTAAAATACATTGATTATGCATGAGTTGCGATGTAATAATATATGTGGACTACATGACTGGGGTGTTACTGGTAATATTTGCGAAGATTCTCTGCATTCCAAGTCCGGGGCAAGATTTTCTCATCTGAATCCTTAAGCTTAAAGGTTCCATGCTTGATTATAGCAGCCACAATATATGGGCCTTCCCAGAAAGGTAATAATTTACTATGTTGTGGACCATGGCCGGCGGCTTCAATACTACGC
>NW_018238891.1:0-411 GCF_001263595.1 Phalaenopsis equestris | reverse complement strand
CTACTGTAATTATTGTGCAGCTTATTGGCCAAACTGCTGGACTCTGGTTGTAATCACTTTTTGGCGGAATCCTCGGGTTAAATCATAAGAATAGAGAACATGAACCATCCATATTGGTATAAATTTATTTTCAGTATGAATATAGTGACATTCACTTTTTATGAATTGAGGTTGACTAAAAACTTATCACAATCAAAGTATTGTAGGGCGGATGAATTTTGCTTTAAGTTTTAAGTGATTTAATTTTACTTTAGCTTTTTCTCGTGCTAGTTTTGAAGTTTGATTTTAATGCTTGATTTAGTTAACTTTTGGTGATTTTTAATTAATAATTATGATTTTTTTATTCTGGATAATTGGAATACTTATTTTTTTATTTTATTTGACTTGAAAAATATCATATCATTGAAACAA
>NW_018238890.1:0-313 GCF_001263595.1 Phalaenopsis equestris | reverse complement strand
TCTATTGGAATTTAAATCCTAAGCCTCGGGAAAATTTCGTCGTCGGCAGCGTCGAGGGCGTCGTCGGCGGGCTCTATTAATTTTGTCCAAATTCCGAATTTTCTCAATTCCAAGCCTTAACGACATTTTTTTAATCATTATAGACATAATTTTAAGTGACTAAATGATGTACTTAGCACATTTAAACTTTCACAACACAAAACATCACATTTATATATAAGACCCTTTTCTTAATTCTGTCGTTATCATAATACCCTTTTCTTAATTCTTCCAATTCTTTTAATTATAATAATCTCTTCTTACCAGCATCTTT
>NW_018238889.1:0-208 GCF_001263595.1 Phalaenopsis equestris | reverse complement strand
CACATATGCAACACAACAAACAATACATTAATAATTCAACAAATAACGGATGAAATATATTCAACACAATAAAACATTTTCACGAACACCTTACTTTTCACACAAACTGTTTTTTTTAACACTTTTTCATATAAAAAAAAAATTTCACACAAAACAGTTTTTTACGACACTTTAGTTTTCCAACTCTAAGCCTAATTACTTCAACTAA
>NW_018238888.1:249252-264877 GCF_001263595.1 Phalaenopsis equestris | reverse complement strand
CATTGTAATCCCTATAAATAGGGCTAATATATAATGAATTATAGTAATTATTTAGTAAAATATTTGAGTCAAACATTTTTCTCTTTTCACTTGGTGTTTAGTGGCTTCAAGTGTATATATTCCTCTAATTTGGTGAGATTAGTAGTTATCTTTATTATATTTTTAGTTTCATTTATTATATTATCTTCTACTCCCAGACTTATTAATATCCTTTAAATTTTTATTATTCAACCCAACTATCAAAACCATTCCAACATTTCACTTAGAAGATCTCGACCAAGCTAAACCCAATCTTGTTATCTATCCCTTGACAACCACATAGACTCCTCCAAACTTAACCATTTACTCCATATCATAATTACAAATCCTTAGAAAATCACCCATAAGAATTTTGAATCATTTACATAATCTGGAAATATTTTCTAAAGAGATCTTCCAAATTAGTCTAAGCTAGCCTTATCTATACTACTATGAACCTTCCAATCAATGTACTATATTAAACTCACAATAATTTCACTAAAAACTCCAGATCTCATCCTTAAATGCTAAAATAAATATTAAAAGCTTATACTATCCTTTAATCTCACCATAAACCCTATTTATGGAAATGTCAATACCCTTATATTCCTAAGCAAGGTCTTTATTTCTAGAATGTAATGTAAGCTTTTGCTATTACTCTTTCTTTATTAATGTCGATTATCCTAGTAGGCTATATTGTACATTTCTAAGGGTCTATGGAGTTATCCCATATCAATTATATTGTAGTCGTTATACTTTTATTGATTGAGTCTTTGTTATAATGTTACAAATTATTAGTTCATTACTCTAATAAAAGGTTGGGCACCACCCTTTTTTATTATATTTCCTAGAAGCCTGTGAGAGTGGTCTTCTTGTACAAAAACAACAACAACAACAACAAGCCTTGATACCACTAGGTGGGGTTGGCTAAATGAATCCGTTTCTCTGCTCTATCCTATTTAGTGTCATAATTTTATTTAATTCTAATAAATTAAGATCATTTTTATACAATACACCCATGTATTTTTAGGTATGTCTATTTCTTATCATAACTCAATATTAAAATCTATCTTTCCAACCGGGTCACAGATGGTTGACATTTAATGTGACCAACCCATTTAAGGCGACTCTCTTTAATCTTGTTTGCCACTAGAGCTAATCCAACTTTTTCACGAACATTTTCATTTCACATTTTATCTCTAAGTGTAAGGCCACTCATCCACTTGAATTTTCTCATCTTAACAACACTTGACTTAATTTTATGCTTCTCCTTTACAAGTGAACATTTTGGCATTGCATGTCTCACCATCATCTTAAAAAATTATCCTTTAAGTATAAACGATACTTTTCTATCACACAATAGGTTTGAAACATTCCCCCACTTTAACCATCCAACTTGAATTATACTAATAACATCCCTATCTATATAACCATCACTTCAAAAAATAAACCAAAGATATTTAAAGTGTTCACTTCTTTTAATAACTTGATCACCCATTAAGTCTTGCCACTAGATTTGTTATTACTAAAATTACATCCCATGTAATTAGTTTTAGATCCACTCAAATAAAATCCTTTATACTGTAAAGTTAACCTCCATAATTCAAAACTTTCCTGAAGTCTCTCTCCAGTCTTATCCATAAGAATGATATCATCAGCAAAAAACATACACCTTGGTACATCCTCTTATAAATGTCCAATAAGAGCATCCATGACAAAAGTAGAAAGATATGGGTTTAAGGTTGATTCCTAATGTAATCCAAGTGAAATAGAAAAATATTTGGTCTATCTTTATTGTGTTAAAAAACAAGTAACATCTCTAGTACACATATCTTTAATGAAATGAATAAAACAATACCGATTCCTAATGTAATCCAAGTGAAATAGAAAAATATCTGGCCTATGTTTATTGTGTTAAAAAACAAGTAACATCTCTAATACACATATCTTTAATGAAATGAATAAAACAATACCAAAACCTTTTCTTTTTTTCTTGAACTCCAAAGTACTCCTCTGAAACCTTATTATAAGTTTTTTTCTAAATCAGCAAAAAACATATCCCCCTCACTCTATTTGTACTTCTCCAACAAATTTCTCAATAAATGTATAGCTTCCATAATAGATATGCCCGACACTAATCCAAATTGATTTTGAGAATTTTTTATAGCACGTCGCAACCTATGTTTATTTACTCTCTCCAAGAACTTTTATCTATGACACATTAATTTAATTTATCTATAATTTATACATTCTTATGTATCATCTTTATTCTTCAAAATAAGGACCAATAGATGCCTTCCTTTAGTGAAAAATATATTTGTGGGATGGGAAATGTTGATTTTAAATAATATTAGATGGATATTTGGTAATACATGTCATTTTAACAATTTTTTTTTTATTTTTATATGTTTTTCGATCAATTTTATGGACTTCGCTATACTAATTTATTATTATTATATACATATATCTATATGTAATATTTTTTTTATAAAATCTTTGAAGAAAGTACATATGACTTTATATGTATATAATAAGGATAAAGAGATTATTTGTTATTATGAGTCATTCTAGTAGCAAGCTAGCATTGCCATTTGATATAGATATTGAGAGGAATCTTTTGTAGGGTCTAAGAACATAGGCACATCACCTATATGACTTCATATGCTATGTCAAATCTTAAGGAGACTACCTTGAGCCTTGATATAGGCACTTGGCTTTGTAAGATTATGCCATAATTTGGCTTTTTGTCCATTCAAATAAAGTTAGAACCAAATCAATTTTAATTATTGATCAAACAATACTCGTATTTATCACATTATTACTTGTATAATTCCGGCATGTGTATATAACCATACAATTTGGTATTGACAATAAAGATGTCTCCCTATAATAATTAATATTCTTGCAATCTTCCTAGCTAGATAACCTTTATGACAATGGCTATACCTATCAATAATCCTTGGAAGAACATATGCCTTGATTAATAATTGGACAAATACCTTATTTGAACCCTTGCTCATTTATTGTCCATATGATTTGACATATATGTTCTCAACATGATTCATTAATCCCAAAGTTTTTAGTATGATTATGCTCAAGATCATGTAAATAGTATAAAGCACACTAACATACATATGCTTGTAATCAATTAGATTAATTATGCTATGTCTAATATGTGGAGTGCTCCATTTACAACTAACAATTTGGTTTTTACCATTCACAATTGCAAGGAGGGTATTTATGTGAAGATTTTATATGATTTTTTGCACCTTTGGCTTTAAAATATATACTCTAATTTTCTTTTCTTCAGAGATCATTTTTGTTCATCAATACTCACATTTTTTTTTCATTTTATGCAAATTGTTGTCTGGTATATATGTAAATTTTTAAGATTTATACCAACATTTTTTTTAGCCCAATCACTTATGTAAATCTCATTCAATCACTTATGTAAATTTCATTCTAAGAGAGAAATATTTACCTGAAAAGTATTCAAATTAATCACAAAATATATGTTGAGATATTGTTTAGAATATTAGAGATATTAGTGTTTTAACTTAGATGAATTAAGTATTAATTATAACAAAAAAATAGTTATTCAATTTATTTAATATTACATAATTAAAAGTTGATTATTTTAAAAATTAGAGAACAATACAAAGAAAAAAATAAAGTCCAAAACAACAACAACAATAACAACAAGCCTTTATCCCACTAAGTGGGGTTGCTGCATGAATTCTTTCTCCATTGTGTTCTATGGATTGTCATATTTTCATTTAATTATAACAAATTAAGATCATTATTTATATAATATGCCCAAGTCATGTAGGCCTACATCTATTTTTTTTTTAACGTGAGTGGAATTTAAAACATCTATGCTCCTAACAGGATCATTAGATGATCAACATTCCATAAGAAGACTCTCTCTAATCCTGTCTGTCACTGGAGCTACACCAACCCTATCACTGATATATTAATTTTTGAAATTGTCTCTAAGTGCCAACTCACTCATCCACCTCAGCATTCTTATCTCAGCAACACTAAACTTGATCTATGGCTCCTCTTTTACAGACCAATATTTTGCATCATAGAGAATTGCAAGCCTCACCACCATCTTAAAAAAATTTTCTTTCAGCCTAAGCAATACTTTGCTATCACACACAATAGACCCAATGCATTCCTCCACTTCAACCAACCAATTTGAATCCTACTAATAACAATTTCACCACAATTACAACTATGCCATTAGAGCTACTAATGTTGCTAAAATTACATTCCATGTATTCAATTATAAATCTACTCAAACGAACACTTTTAGACCCCAAAGTAGATCTTCATAATTCAAGTTTTTCCTAAACTTTTTCTAATAATCTTATCCACGAGAAGAAAATCATCAGTGAGAAACATACACCAAGATACATCCTCATGTAAGTGAAAAAAAAAAAAAAACAAGAGCTTAAAGTCAATCACCAATGTAAATAGGAAAATACATAGTCAACCCTCTATCTGTTCGTACACAAGGAACAACTAGTATACATATTTTTAATAACTTGAATATAAATCATATCAACACATTTCTCTAGAACTCTCCAAAAGACTTCTCTTGGATCCTTTTAGTAAGTTTGATCTAACAAATAAAGTCTATATATTAAAATATGTTGGGAGCGTTAAAATAAACTAAATCATTGAGACATTAAAGCATTTGTATTCAGCAAAGTTTTAGATATAAAAAATATCACAAAAATAACTTTTTGTCATTGTGACGTGACCGGATCTTTGCCTCTGTCCAAATGTTTCAATCCCTTGGCATGCATTTGCCACGGGCACGACACATTCCATGTATTTATATATTTCCCACCTAAACCTTCATATTTACAAACATAGCATGCATGACACAATTCTTATGTATTTGTATATTTCTCACCTAAACATTCATATTTACAAACATAGCTTTAAGCCTATTTATGCAATGGTGGTGCATTTCACTTTGAAAAAGATGTAAAAATGTATTTTTTTTAATGAAATGTTAAAGCTTTGAGTGCTATGTGTGCACAGTTTAGGTGTGAGATATGCAAATATATTAAAATTGTGAGCTATGCATGTAAATGCACCAAGTTTATGAAAAAAAGGAATAGATATATGACATGAGCCTATATTTATAGAATATTAACATCAGAGAGAATGGTAGAGCTTTGTAATGTCATCTAAGAATCAAAATGGGAAGCCATGGAAGGAAGGGGTTGAGGGGAACAAAGCACCAAAAGCACAAAAGTATATTATAATGAAATTTTATATCAGGATAAATAGGGAGAATAAAAATGTAAATAACATTGATGAACTGCTAAAGACATTTAAGTAACGATATAAAATCATACACTTTTGCCAATAAATATTTTGGAGCATTTAAATTCATACCATTTAGTTCCTATTTATCTGCATATCTAAGATTTAAACTTTATTTTTTACATTGATAAAGCACAAATCTTTCATATCACATAAAACAAACCACTATTTGAACTTTCAGAAGGTGAAATACACCTTTCCAAACATATGGAAGGTGGCATGTTAAAAAAAAAACGAAGTTTAGTTGTTATGATATGTAAATACAGAAGAATTGAGAGGCATGTAAGTAAAAAGTGAAGTTTGTACTAACTCATTCCTTTATTCTCCCATTAAGGCTTCATCATTCCTCCTTGGTATAGCTAAGAATATATCTTCTAGCTTCTAAACCTTCGGAAGTTCTTCAACAAGAGCTGGTCGAGTCAACAATCATGTGGTATATGTGTTTGACGCAGTAACGGACACTGACACTGCCAGAACAAAGTGCTTACCCATGTCGGACGTGTCAGAAAAGGACACAACTCCAACAGGGGCCGACTGCATCAAACATTATATAAATCGTGTTGAAGCTTTACCTTAGGTTCAACATGGCTCAACACTGCTCGACACTACAACAATTAGGACACAACTTTTTGGAGTAATGCAAAGCCTTCTTGATTATCTCATTCTAGTTGCAAGTATTTATTGACATCCTAAGCACATGAAGGGGTTCTTCTTCAATTGCGAGCATACCAACACAAACGACACAGACAACACAATCCATTGTGTCAAAAAGATCCAGAGCATCGTTGCCTGCACAATCAGAAAGCGATCCAAAGTCAATATCATAGCAGACTACACAACCAATTGCGAGATCAAGAGTCAAAGTCATGCAATCAGACAACCTAGGAGCTATCCCCCCAACTTTCAACCAAGCCCTTCATCCAAATTGACTTGTTAATTGGTAATTATAATGAGTTATAAAATGTGTATTATTTTAAGATTGACCAAACCAAATTTTTTGTTTTCCATTTTCATTGCTTCTGAAAATTTTTAACTACTAAGAAATATTAGTTAATTTACTTTTTTCTATAAGGTTTATTTCTCATTTTAACTATTAAAGAAAAAATGACATTCTTATTTAGTTGACTTTAGAGTGCTTTTGTCACTATTTCGAGTACTTAAGCCAACTTGCTTTAACAAATTGATTTTCAATTTTGATATCTTCAAAAATGATTTCTATCATTATAAAATTTTGTTAATGATTGCATACTTCATGTTTTTTAAAAAATAATTATATTAATAAATTATTAAATATAAAAAAATGTGTCTTACCTATGTCTTATTATTGTAATATCATGTTGTGTGGTGTCCGTATTCATACTTCATAGCCCAAATGGTATGATCATTATGCTCATGAAAAACATAATACTTAAAGAGATCTCGAGTGTGGGCACTAACCCTCATTGGTGTAGGTCATTTCAAGTAATTTTAAAATCAAATAGCTTCAAGTGTCTTAGCAATCTATACTCTTAACGGAGTAAATGCTGGATATTGGCAAGTTCGGAACAGATCCATTCTACTTTCTAGCATCAAAATTCTCGTTATTTTGTTCTTGATCCTAAGGGGGTGTTTGATAGCAAACTTTTAATAGGATTTAACCCTGGATTTCATCTAAATCCAGCCAAACAATAAAAAAAGGAAACCCAAATCCAACTCTCCGTAAAATGCAAATTTCTCTAGTTCCGCTAGTCTCTCCCAGTCCCATCTCTTCTCTGGCGTAGTCCGGATTTATAAAAACCGACTAGGAGGCTGATTACACGGATTTACGTCGCCATTATCAACTGCTCCATCTTCGTGGCGAACCGACCAAAATCCACGGATTTGATAAATCCTATTAATGTAAATCTTCTGTTGCAACTGAACACCACCTAAGAGTGATGTTCTTAGTGATATGGTTGTTGCTGATGAATCTTCTCAATCGACTTCAAGTTTTTTAGGAAGAGTTTGGTGTCCCCAGGAAATTGTCAAAATATATTTACCAATTTTTTCAACCAACTAAAACTATAGTCAACTGACTCGCTATCATACTCTTGAGCATTATTGTAACTATCGAGGAGTTTAACTAACTCAAGTAGAACCCGTAGCTGTTGCAAACTAAGTGCTAATTAGACCTGTGGTGAGTGTAAATTGAGCTACGCATGGGCTTTAAATTATTTAATTCTAGTACCTCTTGTTGAAAACGTACAATTAAATTCCTCAATCCCTCATCTTGTTATTGCCACAATTTTAGAGACCTAGAAAACTTTCATGGCTCGTGGGCACTAGGAAACTGAGTGACAATTTGCTTCATAAACTGTACAAAAAAGAAAAAAGTAATGTCTTTGAGCAGAAAGTTGAGAGAACCACCTAAGCAATGACTTGTATTTTTTGTGAAAAAAAAACCCACTCAGGTGCATCATTGATCGTTAACAAAGAAATGATCAACTTTCTCAAAATAAATGCTTCAATACTGAGACAAATATGCCTAATCAACCACTAGAATGAGAATTTTAATATAGGATATTTTGATAGATTATGAACTCGAGGGCCAGTACCTAAATTCAAAGGCAAGTTCACCATGATTGTCACCGATCCTACACCCAAATAACAATTATTTGATCTATAGTGCTAGGCCGACTTAAATTCAGCCTAATCTAGATGCTATTGAATGCATAGCCTGCCCTATATATTTTCCATATGCCAGCCAAGTAATTAAATCCCTTGCATGATGATTGAAGTAATTTTAAAGGCAACACAATTCCAATATACAGTACAAAGATAGAAAAAAAATTAATTGTATATAATTAAGTGCACAATTATGAAACCAAAAAAAAAAAAATTAAAGCCAACTTAAAGAAAGGCACCTCTAATGTACTAAGAGAAGCGCATCATGCAAATAGCCAATTAAGGATCAGACTGACATGCAAGTTCTATACTTGTCTCAACAAAGCCATTTGGAAACAGCAGCATATGATAAATTCATTCAAATTAATGTTCTCCAAGAGCACATCTCAGTATGGGAGAGAAACAGAGCAACCAAAACACAAGCTAAAGATTCAGAAAAGAACTAGCAAATCATGTAACGATTAAAGGAAGCATTTTTAGAAGAAATGTAACATTAAAAAGAGCCTACCGACATAGATAAAATACCATTTTAAGAAGAAATGAGAAAGTGTTATGTCACTAAAACAGTTCTAAACCAATTGAGATGTGCTCTTGGTTACATTTCTTCTAAAAACAGTTATGCTCTTGGTTACATTTTAGACCACATTAAATTGTTATTTCAACAATTTAATGTAGACTAAAATGCATAGCCTTATTTGCCTCAAATCGAACCACAACATTATAGAGGGAATGTTTTCATGAACTGAACATGTGATCTCTAAGCAAGAAGAGATGCAGTTGTCAAAATGTAGCCAGCATATGATATTCCATTATTTCATACGCCTTGTCAAAATGTAGCCAGCATATGATATTCCATTATTCCATACGCCTTAAGGGGTTGTATGGTAAGGATTTTAGCAGCTTTAGTAAATCATGTAAATCGAATATAAGGCAAAACTGAAAAGGAACTGGAATTTACTAAATCCTGATTTTAAAATTGTAATTTTTTTTCGCAGATTTAGTTAAGTTGAATCCTACTTTAACTCCATAATCATAAAACCCTTAAACAGGATAGTCTAAAAGAGAAGTCATAACATTACTCCATGAATTAAAGAAAAGGGATAATTGCATACAGACCACTGGAAATATTGATATTTACAAATTAACTAGCCAGAAAATTTTTTTGAACAACCAAAACAATGTCTTTTTGAACTACTGAATCAATGTAATCACGCGCGCCACATCAAACCATTGAGAACTTGATAAAAATCAAAATTTTGGGTTGGGGTTATACTATGAATTTTGATATTTGAGTCCAAATTTAAAGAATCGATGAAAGATGGTGACGGATTTGTAAATAACAAGTTTTGAAAGGTGCTGAAGCACCATTGAACTTGTTTTCATATTTGTAAAGCAATCAGATGACTTGGGTGATAGCGTAACACTCCAAGTTTCAGAATTCTTGGTATGATGTTTGGAATAACTATAAAGTTTGAATATAACATAATTTAGCAAGCGATTATGCAACCAAAAAATGATTAAACCAGAGGAAAAGAGAAGACTGCTGACGATCATTAGGGATCAGACTGACGTGCAAATTCAAAATTTATCTCAGCAAAGCTACCTTATAACAGTAGCATCTGATAAATTCATTCGAAGTCATCATCTCCCAAATTCCCAATCACTGCAAAAATATGCCACGAGATAGAAATAAAAAAGCAGAGCCAAACAGATTCAAAACAAATTAAACGAGAATAACCAAAACCGAAGCTAAGGATTAAGAAAAGAAAAAGAAAATTCGCAAAATTCAAAAAAAAAAAAAAACATAAAGAAGAAGAAAATCCATTGAGTAGAGAAGAGAATGCAGCAAACTATGAATATAAAATAATCCATTAAAAAAAAACATATCATTTTAGAAGAAAACCTAAGAAAAATATTGCCCCCGAACCATTATAGTTCTAGGTCGAGCACGAGAGCTCGATTTTTCTTCTTTTCAGATTTCAATTTTCAGCAATGGTAAGGATCCATGTGTATGAAGATCTGAAGAAGACGATGGACATAGGTTCCGTCGGGTGCTTTCATGTTGGGACTGCTAGGGTTAGGTTTTAGAGAACCGGACTACATTGAGATTCTTATATAGCACAATTAGAAATTGCATTCAAACAAAAAATATTATTTTTAAATATTAAAAATTAATTCAGCTAATATAAAAATAAATAATAATAATTTTAATAATTCTAAGATAATTAGTTAATATTTTGCTTTATAAAAATATATCTAAAAAAAATTAGTCAATTTTTAAAATATTTGGTTCTCAAAAACACTTAATTTTTTTTCTTTTATTCATTAAATAAATATTTATGATTTAAAAATAAATATGATTGTTGGATCCTGATTTATTCGTGTCACACCCAATAAATAGAGTGTAAGTCAGGAGATAGAGAGTCAGAGTTAAGAAAGTTTTTGATTCCTTAACTTTAGAAAGGCAGATTGTTCCAATTTTCTAATCCATGCTTAATCTCAAGCTTCTCTTCTAAGACAACATAGTACGAACAATCACATATAGTAAAAATTTGGACGAAGCGAGCACATGATCAAAATCAAAACTATAAGCAAGTCAGGCATTATCGTTTTCATCATCATCATACTCCTAAACACGAGTGAAAGGGAGGTCTTTCGATGTACGACTTAACAAACAAGAGAATACACGTGATAAAACAAAGAAGATACATTGGGTTGTCTCCCGATAAGCACTTGACTAACGTCATCGGTCTAACCAAATCACACACACATCATCATAAGAGCATTTGGGAGTGAAGATTGATTTTAATAAATGTTGAACATTTAGGAGTTGGATAGTGTAAAAATAATGCCTTTTTTTTTTTACTTTAAGAGGTATTTTATGTGAAAGAATAATTTAAATATATATTTGGAGCAATTACATACATAGCCCTTGAAATTTTGTTATTTATAAAAGTAGCACTCTTATATATATATATATATGATAAATATAACAAATATCATTTAAAGAGAGGATGCAATTCATTTATAATAATGTCACAATCATAGAAATTGAATGCCATTTGGCATAAAAAATGTATGGGAAAAATGTCAAAATTTGTTAGGTAAAATCAAGTGGATGGACACACCATTTACATACCCACCACTAAATTTTCATGTATTTACATATCTAACCCCTAAATTTAAATTTTTATATACATACCATTTTACTTTTACATGGAAAAATGTATTTTATTATTTAAAGGTTAAAATGATGGTATTTTTTATGTAATTAAAAAGAATTTGGTGGTATAAATGTAAAAATTAATGTTTTAAGTGTTTGATGTGTAAATACATAGGACTTGGATGGTATTTATGTAAATACTCCATACATGATTGTGATCATGTACATGATGGTGAGCAGGAAGAGAGATATTTTATAAGCTTTAATTTTTATTACACTCTTGAATTTATTAGTCCTTGAAACCTTCTCACTAGAAAATTGTTGTAAAATTGATTTTAGTTCTTTTAATGATTTGGGAATGCAATGTTATTATATATAACATTCAATTATATACCTCCAAGTCACAAAATTTGGATCTAATTAAATGAGAGCCTAAGTCAAATGATTTATGAATAATGCATATTTCTAATCAAAATGAGTACATAAATATAGGGTCCATTTGGGGCGGCGGTGCGGCACCGCATAAATATAGGGTCCATTTGCCGCTTCAATTTGCATTTTCGTACCGAACAAAGCAAGGTGAAAAATTTGTGATAGCCAGCCCAACTTTCTGAACATCAGATAATTTTTTAACAAATTCAAAAATATTTTTTTAATAAGACACAGCTGCCTCAAACAGACCCTTAATAATAAAAAAATAATTTAATTTTGAGTCATTCGCATTGTTGATTTTTAAAACGTACCATCTAACAATTTTTTTTTCTTAAAGGCTAAAATTTTAAAAATTTTGCTATAAAAATTACAAAATAATTATTTATTTAGCACATAAAAGGATTATGACTTGAAATTGATAAAGTTTAATTGACATAAAAAATTTAGAGCTCTATTAGACATTCAATGCTGACAATCATCCCTAACAATCACCATCTAATCTACTACAGTCACCGTCATCGTTCAAACACTATCTTTTGATTGTCATCAATTGATCATTATTATTTCTGTTTGGGACATTATTATTTCTGTTTGGGGCAGCTGCAACTTATTAAGAAGCAGTTGTGAAGCTATCAAAAAATAATCAAATGTTGCAAAAAAGTTGAAATGACAATTATAATTTTTTTTTGGAAAAAGTTCGACATCCGATAGCTAGAATTCTGTCACCACAACTAGACATGACTAGTGAGAAAACACAGATCTCAACAGTAGTTTTTTGAAAAAGTTGTCAAAACACAGTTTATCCAAACAGACAAAACTGTGGTGCGGTGTCGCACCGCCACCGTACCGCTACCCCAAACAGGCTCTGAGTGTCATCATTGAACCCCATTATTTAGATGGCCTCATTTGATCGTCATTGCCCACATATCATTACCTAAACCCTTTCATTGACATAAGATATCAATTTTTATTACACTCTTGAATTTATTAGTCCTTGAAATCTTCTCACTAGAAAATTATTGTAAAATTGATTTTAGTTATTTTCATGATTTGGGAATGCAATGATTATGCAATGTTATTATATATAACATTCAATTATATACCTCCAAGTCACAAAATTTGGATCTAATTAAATGAGAGCCTAAGTCAAATGATTTATGAATAATGCATATTTCTAATCAAAATGAGTACAGAAATTTAGGATTCATTTGGGCCGGCGGTGCGGCACCGCACAACAGTTTTGTCTGTTTAGGTAAACTACGTTTTGGCAGCATTTTGAAAAAACTGCCGCTTAAATCTGTGTTTTTTTACTGATCCTAGCAAGATGAAAAAATTGTAATAGCAACCGCAGATTTTTGAAATTCAAACTATTTTTCAGCAACTTCATGACTGTTTTTAATAAGTTGAAGTTGCCTCAAACAAACCCTTAATAGAAAAAAAATAATTTAATTTTGAGTCATTCGACGTTGAAGGATTTTTAAAACAAACCATCTAACAAATCTTTTTTTTTAAAAAGGCTAAAATTATTAAAGGCTAAAATTTTAAAAATTTTGCTATAAAAATTACAAAATAATTATTTATTTAGCACATAAAAGGATTATGACTTGAAATTGATAAAGTTTTATTGACATAAAAAATTTAGAGCTCTATTAGACATTCAATGCTAACAATCATCCCTAACAATCACCATTTAGTATACTACAGTCATCGTCATCGTTCGAACACTATCTTTTGATTGTCATCAATCGATCATTATTATTTCTGTTTGGGGCAGCTGCAACTTATTAAGAAGCAGTTGTGAAGCTATCAAAAAATAATCAAATGTTGCAAAAAAGTTGAGATGACAATTATAATTTTTTTTTTTGGAAAAAGTTCGAAATCAAGTAGAAAGATGTCACCACACCTAACGAGGACTAGTGGGAATATGTTGATTTCAACAACAACTTTTTTGAAATAACTGTCAAAACACAGTTTATCCAAACAGACAAAATTGTGGTGTTGTGCCGCACCGCCACCGCACCGCTACTCCAAACAGACTCTGAGTGTCATCATTGAACCTCATTATTTAGATGACCTCATTTGATCTTCATTGCCCACATATCATTACCTAATCTCTTTCATTGACATAAGATATCATATTAATATTTATAGATTTTGAGCCCTCCCTCTCCAAAAGTTATAATAATTTGATCTCAAGAGATTTAAATTCACACCACTAAACAAATAAACAAAATAAATGAATAATTCCAACTAATCTCCCATTAATATCCTAAGCTATCATGTGATTACTTCATCATCTTAAAAAATAGAAGGATTTACAAACTTGCCTATTCAAACATCCCAAATTACCTATCCAACAACTAAAAATTTACATTTACATTTACATTTACATCATAGTTGGGCTTTATTTGAGAAAGAGATTATGCGTGGAAAATCTTTCATTTGTTAATGAAGCGCAACGTCTCCCGAAATTCTCCCGAAGTTGTCTCCCAAGCGCACTGCTTCATAACCGCTACGACAACAAATGAGAATCAACTATAATTCGCGTGCTTGTCAACTACTTGATAGAATTTGTTATATACAAAATTCGTTCTTTGATCATTTTGGATTGATACTTCTCAAAAGCGGTCGACAAGGAGTGTAAACGAGTCAAGTTGAGCTAAAGCCCCTCTCAGTTTGAGCTTGCGCTTGATAAATTTAATCGAGTTTAATTTCGAACCATACCGTTAGTTATAACAATAAGCCAAATCCCTCCAATTCTTAGTTAGTGGGTCACTTGACCGAAAAAAAAATAATACGTCTCGTAAATCGTATACGTAGTCAAAGGCGTGGATCATACCATGCCACCAGATGGACGGTGTGGTGCGATCTACACCATCGTCTGCACTTCCACACGACAGACATAATATTATTTCCTTTACTTGGCCGATCCTAGTTGATGGAAATATGTATTTACATATCAAATATCTAAACTTCAATTTTTACACATGTAACCTTATCTATGCCTAAAAATACATATTTCTTTTATGTTATAGTAAAGAATTGGGTTAGTGGAAATGTAAAAAAAATAATAATAATAATAATAATAATAATAATAATAATAGTCACAATGACCTTATGAACATGTTTTATCATAGAATAAAATCCACCTGCCCTATTATTTAACTAAAAAAGAGGCAATAAAGTAAACAAGACATTATCACTTTGTAGATTATTAATGACTAAAGAGTTTGAATTTTGCATCTTTGAACAGATATGGATTGGTTATATTTGTATGTATATATATATATATATATATATATATATAAAAGGAAGATTTGGATAAATACCAAACAATTCCTATATATTTACATATCTAATGCCTAAACTTCAATTTTTAAATATATGAGGCCTAATTAACTATGCATGAAAATAGGTATTTCACTTCTTAAAAATTATAATAGTGATATTTTCTTATGTCATGATATAAAAGATTTGTGTGGTAGAAATATAAAAAGCAAATTTTAGGTGTTAGAAATTTAAATACATAAGAATTAATTTTATCAACTCATGGCACCATATTTAGCAAAATAGTCATAAATTAATCAATTGAATTATGTAGCAATCCCTTTGGTGGATTAATTAGCAATTATAAATATTTGATAGTGTAAATTAGATCAAATATTATTCCATTCTAAGTTTTGAATATATATATATAGGTGTGTGTGTGTGTATTTTAAAAAAAGAAATGACGTGAGACTATTATACGAGCCCCGAATACCCCTCATGCGTCTCGGACCAGATGGGACTTACAATTGACAATAAATGTCCAACCAACTGATTTGAGTACGCGGTAGATTCGAACCGTGACCACCCTCACTACCGACAAACTGGCCATCGAGGAACGCCCTCACTACCGATAAACTGACTAGAGGGGAATTCCAACCCGTGACTACAACCTTCAAAGAGGACACTCTATCAACAGACTACGGCTAGCTGCACGCGCCCCACAAATATATATATATATATAGTATCTTGAGCATGGTG
>NW_018238888.1:248028-249231 GCF_001263595.1 Phalaenopsis equestris | reverse complement strand
GATATATATATGTTTGTTGATCTATAAAATAGATATTTCAAGTCATAATACTAATAAAAAAAATCAGATTAATAAATTTCTATTCTGAATGAGACCTCACACGTGCTGCCGCATGGATTGATTTGTCATGGTACATTGTTTCTTATGAATTGCAGCTTTCAGCCTATTTTCATGTCTGGTCTACATTAAACTTAACTTATGGCCAATAACCATATGCTATATATATATAAAAATTTACATACATACCACATAATTATTCTTTATTTACATATCTAGCACCTAAAACTTTTAGATGTTATATTGTAAATACATAAAAATTGTGTGTTATATTGTAAATATATTAAAATTATTTATTTGGTATCAGAGATAGCATGCATAAGGGGGAGAGAGTGGTACTTCTTCAGTTTGAGAGACAAGAAGTATGCCACAGGGCAACGAACGAATCGAGCAACACGTTTAGGCTACTGGAAGGCGACGGGCAAAGATCGACACGTGTTCCGCAAGGGAGCTCTTGTCGGCATGAGAAAGACTCTGGTCTTCTATCAAGGAAGAGCCCCAAAGGGGAAAAAGACCCCGTGGGTGATGCATGAGTTTAGGATGGAATGCTCTAGTTGTTCTCCCAACTTCTCCTCCTTCAAGGTAAATTTTAGAGCCATCACGATTTTTCTGGAGAGAATATTACGTACGGAATTCGTATGCATGCAGACTCTATATATACTGTGTGGCTCGTGCTCGAATGTATAGCACGTTGATTCAAACCAAAGCAAAGAATCTCAATGTGCAGTCTATATTTTGCTCATTCAATCAATAAATCTCGACGCTTCTCTCTCTTTCTCTCTCTAAAAATACTCTATTCTTAGTTGTGTGATTCAGAGACAATTTAGGATTCAACATCTTTAAATATATGTCGCTCATTCTTTCTCTTGTCTTTAGGAGGATTGGGTTCTATGTAGAGCCTTCTGCAAGTGCAGATCACTCTCTACAAAAGTAAGGATGGAGGCTTGCGATGAAGATGCCGGTTCTTCCTCGCTGCCGCCATTAATGGACTCTCAGATTACAAGTCATGATCAGGCTTCTCTCAGCCATGAGGAGCTTGAGCAGGTGCCCTGCTTCTCCAGCTTTTCTGCAAGCCAATCAGCTGCAATTGTTTCTTCTTCTTCTTCATCTTTAAAAGTAGTGCTCAGTAAGCTTGAGGAGAACCAG
>NW_018238888.1:241200-244701 GCF_001263595.1 Phalaenopsis equestris | reverse complement strand
TATATATATATATATATATAGAGAGAGAGAGAGAGAGAGAGAGAGAGAGAGAGAGAGAGAGAGAGAGAGAGAGAGAGAGAGAGAGAGAGAGAGAGAGAGAGAGAGAGAGAGAGAGAGAGAGAGAGAGAGAGAGAGAGAGAGAGAGAGAGAGAGAGATTATGAACTTAAAACAAACTTGATAATCATAAATTCATGCACACAAACTTGAAAGAAGAAATAACAAACAACAATGAAAGTAATTAACAATGATAATGAAGATTAATTAATTAATTAATCATAATTTGGCACTTAACTATACAAATACGAGATGGCTGAAACAGCATTAAGAATCATAAGCAGCAAAGCTCCAATTAAGGAGGCGACGATGGCCAAACCCCCACGGACGCAGAATTGACCAAAACGGTCGCAAATTGGGCTCCATCTTGCACTAAAATTACCATTTTTGCCAAGCTCCGCCATTGATGTAGCAGCAGCAGCGCCGGTGGCCACCAGGGCAAAAATGGCCTGCTCAAACAAGTCATAATATTTCTCATTATTTCTTTTTTTTTATTTACATATATACCAATAAATTATTTTGTATTTGCATATCTAGCTCTGAAACTTGAATTTTTTTGCATATAGGTCAGCTTTCCTTTAACTATATATGAAAATATATATTTCATTTTATAAAAGTTATATTGTCCGTTTAGAGCAGCTTATTTGGTGCGGTGGCGTTCCGAAAATGCACATGATCTGTTTGGCTAAACTGTGTTTTGACAGCATATGCGTTTTTAAAACGCTGAATACAGTGTTTTCACACCACACCTATCTAGATGCGGTGACAGCTTTCTAGCACCAATCGGGCTTTTCCAAAAAAATAAAAATTTGTAATGGCCACCGTGCCTAGCTTATCAGCAGATTATTCAATAAGCTAATAAGCTGCAGCTGCCCCAAACAGACTCTAAGTGATATTTTTGATGTGATATGAAAGATATAGGTGATAAAAATGTAAAAATCAAAGTTTAGCTGTTATTTATGTAAATACATAAGAATTAGGTGATATATTTTGAAAATTAAGAAAATTTATATTTTAAAGGGGCATTTATAAGATAGTATGTGCGTAAAAATTGAAGTTTAGGTGGTAGATATGTAAATAGATAGGAATTGAGTGCTATGAATTTAAATCTTCAATGTAAAGGGTATGTTTATTCAGTTAAGTACAATTAATTGTAAATAAGGCACTTTAATTTAATTTTATTTGCGTAGTTATTTTAGTTAGGCTTATTTCTTGATGATTCTTATGGCAATTTTGCTTTTCTTCTGGACTTATTTGTAATAATTATGGATTTTTCACTCTAATAATAATTAAAAAGGTATTTACATCCATACCACCCAATTCCTACGTATTTATATATCTATTTACATCTAAAATTTAAATTTTTACATTTATACCACCAAATCATCTATACCATATAGATATACCACTATTTTAGCTTAAAAATGCAAAATATACCTTTTCATGCATATATAGAAATGGTGGCATGTATGTAAAAAATTAAGTTTAGGTGTTAGATATGTAAATACATTGGAATTGAGTGGCATTAATGTAAATCTTCCAAATTAAAAATAATTATATCATGATATACTGATATAATTCTTTTATATAACATGATATAAGTATCTTATAATGGAATTAATAATTAAAATAAAAATTTTAATTATCTAATTATAATGGAATTAATAATTAAAATAAAAATTTTAATTACCTAATTAATCTCTCTCTCTCTCTCTCTCTTCTTTTCTCTCTCTCTCTCTCTCTTTCTCTCTCTCTCTTCTCTTATTGTATAAGGATCTTATAAATAGATTAATTATATAATTAAAACAAAAAAAAAAAATTAGGAGAATTTGCACACATACAATCCAATTCATATCTATTTGGTTCGTTTGGGGCAACTCGTGCGTTTCAGGATAAACTGTTTAAAAAAAAAAATTAGGAGAATTTGCACACATACAATCCAATTCATATCTATTTGGTTCGTTTGGGGCAGCTCGTGTTTGAGGCAGCTTGTGCGCTTCAGGATAAACTGTTTATCCTGAAATGCGGCCCGCGGGCCGGCTGCAGAGGGCGACCCGCGACCTGCGTTTCGTGTAAAAACCCAAACGCTGTTTCGGATAAGCTGATAAAATGCGTGAAACCAAACGGTACGATGGCGTTTTGAAAACACCGCCCGCACTTATAAGCTACCCCAAACGGACCATTAGATATCTAACCCCTATTTTTCTTGTAACATTTATACCGCCAAAATCTTCATATCACATCAAAAAAGTCACAATTTTAATGTTTAAAATGTGAATACACATTTTCATTCATAACTAAGGCGGCATATATCGTGAATGAATTGAAGTTTAGGTGTCAGATATGTAAATACATCGGAATTAAGTGGTATATATGTAAATCTTCCAAATTTTGAATATTGCATTTAAAACCAAGCTATAGAGAGGTGATTGATAGCTAGGGAATTGTTACCAAGTCCATGAGCTTCATTCCAACATGAAATGCCTTCCAATGACTAAATGAAAATCCAAGAGCAATTGCCACCAAGTTGTAGAAGCCACCTATTGCATTAGCTACAATAAAAAACCTGCAAAATTTATTACACAACAAATTTAAAACAAAAAACAATATTGCAAAAACAAGACTTGTGAAACCATATCGCAAATAGTTAATTATGCGTGCCGGCTCGCTCACTCGATCACTAACTAAACATATAGTTGTGTGTCGCTACTGGAATAATGTTACTTTACGACCAATCCAATCACAAATGGTTGATGAATCATCTCCATGGTCTATTCTCATTTCTTTTCGCTCCCGCACCATTCAACTAGCCTTATTACTCTTCTCGTACGCAAGTGTCTGCGCACACGCTCGATCATTAAGTACTAGATTTACAATGATGTGTCACTACTAGAAAAATGTTACTTTTCTCTCTCACTCCCTTCAACCAACCTTACGACTCCTCTTCGATGCGAGTGCTTGCACGCTCACTCGATAACTCACCAAATCTACAACGGTGTCACTACTAGAATAATATTTCTTTGAGACCGAGTACAAACTCCACCACATTTTGTCCTCATTTTAGTCTGTTCTCTCCCCCTTCAACCAGTCTCGCTCGCTCGCTCGCTCGTTGGATTTACGACGGCATGCGCCAGAGATAGAGGAACAAGATGAGTATGGGGAGCTCACACAAAGGCAGGAATTTGGTGGAAATTTGCAGTGTAGGTTTGGAAGATGGTGGTGGTTCCAACAATGGCCACTGCTCTGCTAATTGATTGCTTGTTGCTTCCCATAACAAGTGCTGCTGTTAATGTTGACATTATTATTGCAAGCCTCAGTAGCAATAACACTATTTTCATCCATTTATATCTTTTGTTTGGCTCTGTCATTTGCAGCACTGTCTCAGCTTTGGTGCCATTTTCAATGGCCATTTTTAGTGAGAGAAATTGATGAGATAGAGAGAGAGA